>NC_062525.1:11884421-12184421 GCF_022655615.1 Tachysurus fulvidraco | reverse complement strand
TAGCTGTACACGTTCTATAACACAGGACCAGACATACAGGTTCCTCATTGGTACATAGCATAAATGGGGATCGCGTGTGCCTGTAAAGATGAAATATTGAAATATGTCAAAGCACTGGCTTGTCGTGGAATGCTCCCCCTCACCGCAGGAGCGCATACTTTCTTGACGTGGTCATTTTTTATGAGCAAAACAAAACTCCTGTTTGTTTTTGTTCGGTAAAGGGGCTATTTATTTATTTTCATCTCAGGTCATGTTGTTGACCCCGGTAGGTAGGTCCAGACAGGGAGAGCATTATCCTACCGCTCAGTGTGGTAGTAAAACTAAATTTACTATGGGGCCGGAGCGTGGAAGCTAGCGGGAGGCTCACACAGGCTGATGCCCACTCATGGCTCGAGGAAAATCTCTGGAGCAAAGAAATTCTCCTTTTTTCCACCAGCTTAGCCCCAAGACACTTATTTATCATTATGAGCTATACCAAAATGCCCCTTATTGCACCATCTGTGGCTTATCGGCCTCTAGCTGTGCTGATGAGACCCAAACTTTAGACGAGCAAAAAAGAAGCGGCAGGGTATTTTCTTTTCTAAAATGTCAGACATTCCCACCTCTTTGATGTGAAATGGTAGTATTCTCACTGTTAAATGTCTTGAACGTTAGAGATTATAACAGAGAGCTGTCTGTTATCCACTAGGCATCCACATGTTCTCACACAGCTTTTCTCTAATTTCTGTAAAGCATCCCGCTCAGTGTGAGGGTGGCACAAATGAAACTTTCCCACATTTTGTCTAAGAACTTTCAGACTGAAAATAATGGGGTGTCTAGTAGTTGGTGGCATTTTACTCACTTTTTGAGCCTTTGCTCTGCATATCAGGAACTGGTGTGGCTCATTAAGTGCTCACTGTCTCCTGGAAACTCCTGCGTCATGTAATGGGAGTGTGGAGTGGCACAGTCTATAGTGGGCACCGCAGCAGAGACGGATGTGTCAATAGCACTTTTCCGTGTGTCTATGTGTCTTTACCGGGTTCCATGTCTTCCCACCCAGAGACGAGTGGGAATGGCTGAATACTCTGTCTGGCCCTGAGGAGGTGGAAAGAGCAGATCAGGCAGCAGACTGCAACACTCCTTTACTCTTCTACGAGCTCCAGACTGCCATTAAGAATCTGCTGCGCCAGATCAATCTACCTCTGCACCAGGTACTAAACACAAAAAGCTGACCTTTACTTTTTATATCAAAAGATCAATATACACCACAGGAGCATATGTTTTTTAAATATTTGATTTAAGTTTAACCTTTTGATAAGTATACATAGTGTATTTGATCACATCTGGGAGTTAAACAATAAATGACTAATGGCACTTTATCAACTGCAACATCACACAGCGTATAGACTCTAACTACAGAAGTGCCAACATCCATGGTTTCGCTGTAACATTGACAATATTTCATCTCCTGCCATTGTGATATGGAACACACCTGTATTCTACCTGTAAACTACCAACTCAATGCCAATTTTTGAACTGAAAAGTAGGATTCACTAGTAGTGCTTAGTTTCAATTCTTGCAGACTTGATCTAGATGAACTCTGACCTGGAATTTCAGTCCTCAGTCCTGTGAGCCTTATAGAAACTAGACGAGAAAGCTGTAGTCTAATTTCATAATAAATAGATAAACTTCTAAAGATGTTTGCACAGCAGAATATGTCTCATTGTTTACTTACAGTCTCTTGGAGCATGTAAAAAATATCCCATCCAACAACATAGTCTTGGAATTTTTGGATCATTTATTTTTTTTCTGCCTGTAAGTATTTTCATGTTGGCACTTCTAGATCAATGAGTAATTCTTAGAGATGTTGTTTTTTAAAAAGCTCAAATCCACCAAAGCTATCACTAATTCTAGAAGTATATACTTTATAACACTTCTTTAGCATTTTTAATCTGAACTTTATCCACCACATGCATGTAATAACCAGTGAAAATGTGAATGCGTGTGTCCCTGTACTGAGTAAAGAACACACAATCTGTTTACTTAGTATAGCCCTATAATGGAAGTCTGCTGGTATGTGTCCATATCCAAGTTCACACTCTGCATGCTATTCATGCCACCAGAGAGCTCAGAATATGGCACTCACAATGTGGCATGTATTCAGTAGCAGCAAAGGTTTAGCAATGTGTGGTCACTGCATTGCCTTCAACCAACCAAACAATCAAAGGTGCACATGGGTTCATTACAAATGTGACGAGCTATAATTAACCATAATAACATCCATAAACAACTAATATCTTTTTTGTACTTGATCAAAATGTGTTACATTTCATGAACATGTTTTTACTAACTTTTACATACAGGAACAATGCAGTAAAAAAGTCAATATTGTGTTTTGCCGTGTTTCTTTGCCATCTTTGTGGCACACAATTACATTGATTAAGACATAAACACAACCTCTTTCAGAACATCTAATTCTGCAGTTTAAAATCTTAATTAACAAATGCTTTTAAATAAATTATGAACACATTCTACAAAACGTATGTTTATTGAACATGTTTATTGCCCCTAGTCTTCAATTATCAGTGAGTTTTGAGTAAACGTCCTTTTGTTTCTTTCCTCGGCACATAGTAGTGTGTTAATATTCCTGTCTGTCATAATCACATGAGACTAGTATTCATCTGAAGCTGACATTTTTTCCTAACTTATATTTACTTCTAGTTTCTGAATTATGATATATAATAAAATAATATATATGTATGTATAACTAGAAAATATTTCTGAATTGCACTCATCCTTTAACTGCACCTATGGGAATTGACATGAATTGTCTGATTTTTGTTGGCCACTAAGCTAAAATGGGCTGCCGTTGTTTCACTTAAACTGAAAACTGTGTGTTCCTTTGTGTTTCTATTTCTTGCACAGGCTAAGCACTTCCGTCTCTACACACAGGAGGTGCTCGAGTTGGGTCACAATGTGTCCTTTCTTTTGCTGCTGCCTGCCTCAGACTCCGTGTGTACTGCCCCGGGCCAGACCAATCCCTACACACCCCACTCGGGCTTCCTCAACCTCCCTCTTCAAATGTTTGAGCTTGGTACACTGGCTTCTGTTTCGAGCTCTGCAATATTAGCTCAGTCGGTCTTATAAAATCCACAGATTCCTTTCTCCCCCTGTACCCCCTCCTCCTCTGCGTCTAATCACACTCCCAGCAGAGCCTCACTAAATCACACAGACCCACAAATACACACGCCAGCAGGGGAGCAGTCTGCTTTGCGGCTAGCCAAATACCCCTCCCACCCTAGACTGGGTACAAATGATGAAAGGTTAAGCAAGTAATTGATATTGTAATTGAACCAGATCTGTGCAAACACCACTAAATCATTTTTATTTCAATCATCCTGTGAATCTGTGTGAAAGAGCAAGACTTGTTGATGTGCAAAGCCATGCTAGTAATTTAGAATGCTCACTTACTTAGAATGCTCACTGTTTGGCTGATGGTTTAATGTTATTTGGACAGTTTTGAACCATCCTATTTGAAATATGATCCTATGGAGCAGAATATATCTAAATACATGTATAAACCATCACAATGATTTCCATTAAAGGCAAGACCTTTCAAAGAATTGTCAGTGCTCTTGATAAATCAATTAAAGTACTTTAGGCATCATATGATAATTTAGTATTATTTGTATTTTTTAGAGCATATGACTAAATAAACTGAGATTTCTGATGTACGTAGCTGTCTATTATATATGAAGTAACATGTCATAACTGAATTTTTTCTGTTTTTCTCTCTCCATGTCCCTGTGTTCAGTTCACTTCTGTGCATATAAGGAGAAGTTTATTAGCCTGTACTGCCGCCTGTCCTCTGTGCTTGACCTGGACACCTTGATTACCCAGCAGAATTTAAGAGAGGCCATTACAGACACTGAATTTCTTATTGCTAAACAAGAAAACCAGCATATACTTGACTATATCCAGGTATTTTTACTGCACACACGGCCACATTCTGATGTTACCGCATTTTTTTTGTACTTTCATCACTTTTAATCACACATCTATGAGTCCACCGCCTACAGTAAGATTTGATGAAACATAATTTGTTACACAGTGGTGATGGCTGTTACACATATTCCCAGACACACCGAAGTGTGCGAAATGTCAAGCTAGAAAAACAACTAGCTAATAATCCAATTAGAATAGTTTATTGATGTTGTAAAGTATAACTACTAGACATATAAACTGTAAAATTGCTTGTTTTTCTTGTGTAGAAATTTCAATACGAGCTTAACAGAGTCTCGCTACAGGACTTGAAAGAAAGCTGTCTGTTCAGTGCACTAGTCTGAAATAATCCCTCTTCACCACCACGGTCTGGACTATTAATTGAGATTGACCACAAAACCACAAGAGTGTTTGTGTGATGTCGGATCCAAGAGGCTGTGGAAAAAAGTGGCGCACTGACCGCAGATTACACACCGCCTGAGAGTGGCGAGGGGAGAGAAAGAATACCAATCAATGCAGGGAACTAAGCAATGTGGCATCAATTAGCATAAACATTTTAATGTTCCACAGAGGAGCATGCAAAGAAGGGCTACATCTGTCAAAATGGCACATTAGCGCAAAGCACTTAAGGTTCTGCTCTGGTATGAGGGATGGATTTTTCCACTGTCAGGTCCTGTCAAGGAACTAATACAGACTGACCACAAAAACATGCACTTTAAATATTTGAGCCAAATCGTGTCATTCTCAGATGAAGATTCCGTGACATATTTCTTTTCTTTAGTAGGAGCCTCAATCTCTTAATTTACCAGATTGGCTATCTGTCATAAATCATCAAAAATTGTCATTGATCACCATGGCTCTTAAAACTCTTGTGCAGCCTTTTAATATGTGGAAGCTTTGCAATCTCTGAGTTATTTCCAGTCAGCAACAAGTACATGATGGATCAGTGTTACGGACAGGGCTTGTTTTAAATCAGTTTTAAATGAAAAAAAAAAGAAAGAAAAAAGAAATGCTTGGAAAATCTTAAACGGCTTAGAAATCATATTGAATTAAGTTAGCAGTAGAAAAAACAAATCCACAAAAAACAAGATCCTTATTCTGAAAAATGGAAAAGTAATGGTTTTGCATGGACTACACCATCCTTTGTGTACTTTCCCCCATTTGCTGTAGTATCTCCAAGCCAACATCAAAATGAACACTGATTTGTTGAATTGAGCTGTCTCGTAAGTGAAAGCTGCCCCTTCCATTTTATTTCTCTTGCCGTATTCTAGTCCCTCCTTTTGTCATTAGAGCACCAGCATACTTTCCAAAGCAGTCATCCTCTGGTGTCAGACCTCATTCCCATAAGTTGAGTCTCACATGACATTTGCAAGGAGGAGCTCAAATTGCAGCGTTTTTTTTTTTTTTTTTTGGTTTTTTTTTGTTTTGTTTTTTTTTTTTTTTCATCTCCCTTTACTTTTTTTTGCTCTACATTTTCCTCACCATTCTGAAATGAGCTCCTTGTAAATACAATTGCATAGTAAGTTTCAAGAATGGAAAATATGAAAATGAGAATTTGGGAGATTCCCTATGTGGAAGTCAACAGCTCTGATTGAAAACACATTCTGCTTCTCACTTTATTTTAGCACAGACTGAGGTTTGTTAAACTGTAAAGATTCAAAGAGCCACTCTAAGGCACTTAAATTTAATATCTTAAAGTCTTGGTGGCAGATAATTAAAAGCTTGATATCTAATAGCTTTTTAGCTGACATTTTTATAAGATGTTATTTATGTGCCACAGATTAAATGTCTGAAAAAAAGTTGGAAAGATTAATCTGCTTTGGCGTAAAATTAGGGTTAAAAAAATTATTTATGGCTCGATGTCTTAACATTAGACAGTGCCATTTTAATGTGGTTTCACCGTTCCACTTGTTAACTCCAGATAACTCAGATTTCGAAAACGTGTCATAAGCATAATTTGAAACAATGTTTTTCTCTTTGAGTCAGTTATTCCACTGAGCAAAGAGCAATGAACTAAACCCCTTTGACAATGTTATTATTATGCTGTTGTTTCACAGCAAATGGATGAAATCTGGCGAGATATCCGCTGGATCATTGACGCCCTGCAGTATGCGCGCTATAAACAGCCTCTGGGAGGTTTGCCTATCACGTGGCTGGTGGATGCCAGCTCGGAACCCATAACACAGAAGTATGACTCCATCTCCTCCAACACAGACTACCTGCCTACTCCGTCTCCCTCACCTGAGTTGAGAAGAAAGGCTAGAGAGGGTAAAGAGCGTTTTTTATCACAAGGTTGTGTTTCATAATGTAAAAAACATAAATATTGTAATGAGACATCTTACCAAAAACTGTTATGCAAGTTATGTTCAGTTGAACTTATATGTTCTAATGAGAAAAAGTTTAAGAAGTTATTACAGTGAGGAATAATTCTTTATATAAGTGGCCTTTCACTGCTCAGATACACATTTAAATACCATCATAATGCGCATGATATAAAATACGCACATAGCATTTGTTGATTAATTTACACTCAAATTTTCTATAACTGTAAACTCTAACTCTAGATTTCCATGATTTCTCAGACTAACATATGCAGTAGGCAGTCACAACGAACATAGTGTTCAATACGTACTTTCCTGTTCCATATTTAATTATGTTTCACAAGTTGATTGTGCTGTTTTTTTTGCTCGGTAATGTGTTTTATGGGCCACTATAGTTAAGTGCATTGAAAATAAAGATTATCAGCACATTTCTGTTTTTTTTTACTTTTATTCTAGACTCTCAGGCGGTCTCAGATGAAGAAGGCTGCTCTGAGGTCTTCCTCCCGACAGACAGCGACTACGACTCCAGTGATGCTCTGAGCCCAAGAGATCTAGACTTGGTTTATTCTTCAGCCCAGGATCTATCCCATCAGGCTGTGCACACACTGAGCGGCAGTGCCCCTGACGTCCTGCAGATGCACGACCTGAAACCCAGCGCCTGCTCTAAGCCGATGCTGGAAACCGAATCCTTCACAAAAGACCTGGAGGAGCTGTCCCTGTCCTCATACTCCAGCAGATCATCAGAAAAGACGTCTCGCTACAAGCGCAGACTGCTGTCTAGGGGCCAGCCCCAGAGGACCTGCTTCAGCGGACATCGCTGGCTGAGGGTCCAGAGTGAGAACCAGACCCCTTCACTTTCAGAGGGTGTTTATACCCGACAGAGTGAACTGGACCTGCCTCTAGAGCTCCCTGTCTCTTGTCCGCACTCCTCCTACAGCATGGACGAGTGGAAAGGCAGTAACACTGAGAGAAAACCCACTGTGCGCAGGATCTTCGTGGAGTCATGCAGCGAGACATTCCCTAGCAGAGACGGTACTCAATGGCCAGACAAGAACGAGGAGGCACACAGAGGAGCTGCAGCAGGAGACACAGCAGCTCAGGAAGTGGACTCAGATGACCAAACCAATGAGCTTGTTTCTGAAATACTCAGCAGCACTCTCTAAAACGAAGCATCCTGCGTTATTGTGTGTCATGTTGATGTGTTTTTGTCATATATCGCCACCAGACAGCCTCTACGTAACAACAGTTATAGCATGCAGACTCTCTGTGTTGTAGTATGTGGAAAATTCATTACTAGAATGTGCAGAAAGAAAAAATAAGTTGCTGGTCAACTCTGTAGGACCCATAAACCGTGGCTATGACTGTTAATATACTTACTATTAATGCAACATGACATAAAGTGCTGCTTTAACCTTTGAACTTGAAACTGCCTTTGCATAGACTGATATAACAGGTGAAAGGTGAAAAGTAGTACTTTAATTCCCAGTCTTTAGAATCAGCTTTCAGATTTGTCTATACGTATTTGTCAATACGCTTATACCTTCAGCTACATCTGAGGTATAAACGAATGTTGTATATAAAACAGAATTTAGTGATGCTCAGATGGTGCTCCAGAAAAACTAATAGTTCACATTACTAAAGTTTTTGCTTCAAGACCCTTATAAGCTATGGAATATGATCATGTGTTCGGAATCTTAAACTAGAAAATTATCTTTATAAACAGTCCTAATTGACTTGCTCTAGAATGTGATTTTTGGAAGCTTTTTACTTGTCCACTTTATTTCAGAAGCTAAAGTTAATGAGCAGGCAGATGTCCTTGATTACTAACTGCCTGACTTGCATTGTGTTTACCTCCTCTGACCAAATTGTGGTGTGCATTTGATATTCTCTGAAGGGTCAGCAGTGCGAAGTGTCTGTCCAAGTGTCTTCAGAGGGTGATTGCCAACTTTCTGGCATTAAAACCAATCAAAAGCACTAATGTTTTACGAACAGGCACGTAAAAAGTGCACTTTAGAGACCTGTTTACATCCTTTGTGCAGCAATGCAGGTATAATTCATATTTCTGTGCTCCTGTTGTCCCTGATTTAAAAAGAATTATAATATCACATTATATTCTGAAGTTTTTAATTTTTAGTTCTGGACATTTTGTACCACATTATGTGAAGGGTATGAAGGGTATAGGAGTAGACTTTAAATAATTACTCTGACACTTGGTATCTTCAAAGCCATAGAGATTTTTTATGTATTGAGAATTATATTCTCACAAAACAATGCTGTCTCTGCGTTCCGTACTGCACTGATAGTGGAGTTGTATACATTCAGCCACAATACATCTCTTTGTAAATGTTGAATGGCTAATCTTTAATAATGGTATGTTGAGGAATCTGGACAGAAAAGGGTTGTCAGGTAGGGAAAAGACAGCAAGGGCAGCTTGTGAATTTGTCTGGTGTACTGTTATGACTTGTCAATGTTGCAGTGTATTACGAATGTGTATTTGCATTACTGTTTCTTCAAAAAAAAAAATTCTACTGCAACTCTGTCCTTTTAAAGATATTGAAATTGCTTCATCCTCCCGATCTCTGTACAGTGATGTCAGCTGAACTAATGATGCAATGCACTACTTTACCACGTGTGTCTGTATGTTCTCTCTGTTCTGTAAAGAATGAATCATTTTGTGAATATTCACTGAAATTAATTTGGTTTAAACAGTTGACATTCCAAGGTTCAGTAATGTGTCTTTGTCCCGATACCTTTATACTGTGCACACAGCAAGCCAAAAGCGTTGGAAAGCATCATATCTGTATATTTTTGAATTATGCATTTATTGATCCAAATAATCTATTTGTGTATTGTATTTTTGACAATTGTTGTCTTTTATCCCTGTTTCTATTGTTCTCATTAGCTTTTGCAATGCAGCTGAATCAGAAATAAATCACCAATTTATGCTATGAATTGTTATTTGTCTGACACCACTTAAAAAATATCTCTTATCTTATCTCTTAATATTTCTTTGTATTAAAGTCGTTTTCATGACTAAGAGTTGACTTATGAATGCTGGCTCTAAATGTATTATGGTCTAATAAAAAAATATAAATAAACTGGACCTTTTTTCCTTTTTTTTTTTTTTTTTTACATTTTCTGGCACAATATTTCTGGTGTACGTTATTTGAAATTAGTTTGGGGTGTTGGTGTGATGCATCTACTACTGACTGCTTCAGTGATATCAGAGGGAAAAACACCAAGTGTCCAAAAACAAATGGAAAATAAAGAGGTCAGGAGGGAAAGAAAGGCTGTGTATATGTTTGCATTTAAAACTGAACTGACCTTAAGCCATCTACAGTGAAACCAAAGCTCTTAAATCGAGCGTTCAAATTGGTCTCGTGTTAGATCATCAAAGGTCTCAGTGAGGAATTAAACAAAAAACAAATTACATTTTTATCTAGCTGGATCATGAAAGAATCAGGAATATTTGTGCCTCAACCTGGGAGGGCCATTTGATCCATCAGTAAGATTGAGTGAACTGAGCACTTTGCATGGAGTGTACAAGACCAAGTGATGCTCATTGTGACTACATTTCAAAGCTCCTTTCTTCAGATATTTTTGATACAAGTCAAAAGGTAAATTAACCTGCTAATAAAATAATTCAAAACACATAAAAGTGCTAAATATGCAAAAGAGTGGCCAGTTGTGTATGTATCTACAAGTAATGATCCATTTATTCCATAACAGTAACAGACAGTAGCCAGTGTAATGACCCACAGTACAGTTAGACTGTAAAAGGTAAAAAAAATATCCAGTACATCATTATATTCATAGATGTTTATGGTGGAAAAGAATGACAGTGACAATAATGGGATTTTTTTTCACATTAAGATCATTACATCATATAATGAAAAAATAGGGAACATTTACTTAATGTTAAACTTTGGCAAATGAACCATATATCATCTTGTATAATATGCCTTTGTCCATTGATGGACTTTTGATTCTTGTCCAAACTAGATCCAACAATTTCGCAGTATTTGCCCGAGGGCAGGGGCCACCAAAAACCCCTGTCACTACAGCTGGCTGGCACTCTTATCTTGGAAACATAATTTCACCCCATTTCCTTTGTCTCGAGAAAGACCTCACATCCTACTGGCGCCGGACGTATATTGTCACAGTATTAGGCCAGAAAATTACTCCAAGGTCAATTTAGACATTAAAGGGGAATACAGGAATATCGGAAACACCGCCCAAAAGAGTTCCCAACACAGTCTCTTTAACCCTGCTTGCCCTCATGACTATTGCTGCTTTTGCTGTTCTTTCAGCTGCTCAGTCTTGTGGAGTTCAGATTTAGACAACAGCCAGAAGTGTAACAAATTTAGTCGAGATTAAATGTGAATGGATGAGTTAATGAATGCATGATTGTCCTGCCATGCATGTTTGTAAGGAAAATGTAGATTTACTGTAATGAGACCCTTTCTCTAGGTGTAGCATCGGGACAGGTTGTGATAGTTATGTGCGTATGCACCTTCCACTCAATCCCCCATCACACACACATCTACACGCACGCATACACACACACGCACACACACCCCTTCTTTAATCCCGTCCACCCCTCCCTCTGAGAGAAGGAGGCGCCGGGGGAGCCCTGGCAAAACCCCCGGCATTCACACTACGCTTTTTGCGTTACATCACAAACGGCGAGCATAAATCGGGCGAGCCATGGCGACTCTCAGTTGGACGCTGGACGACACAACGCGAGGAAGCACCATGCGTATCCGGGGCGGTGCGGAGACACGCGGACGCAGCAACGAGGAGCGAAGCGCCGACCGCGCGCCGTGTGACGGAGCCATGCGCTTACTACAGCACTGGCGCCTGGCATGACCTTCAACTAGGCGACTTGGTGGATGCGCACTTCTCACGTGTCTTACGTGAGATCGACTAATCGTGTGGAGCGGCCCGTTCAGCAACCCGAACTTCTCAAGCACTTGAGTTTAATAGTGTTTTATAGTCAGGATCAGGAGTTTGGCGCTTTGCACGAGTGGACGTTCGCGCCAGACTCTCCAGGATTAACACCCGAGATACCCTCGCGCGCCAAATCAAATGGATAACATGGAAAACGTGCCTAACTTTCTGGCCATTTGCGTGCTATTTTTCGCTCTCGGCTTCCGGATAGAAGGCGGCTCGTGTCAGCACCACATAACACCGTACTACCTCCGTCCTGTCCCTAGCGACATCCTGCCTGTCAGGACTATCGTGGAAGACCCCGATCCGTTGCTCGACCCCAAAGAGCGCGACATGAATGAGACGGAGCTGCGCAGCATTCTGGGCACGCACTTCGACGCGCTCTTTATGTCCGTCGTGACTCCCGAGGACAATGAAGGGACCATGCAGCAATTTCAGCAGCGTCCCATGCCCAAAGAGATCCGCGCTTTGGACTTCGACACGGCGCACGACGCCAAGAAATACAAGAAGCTGCGCAGGCGCCTCCAGATGTGGCTGTGGTCGTACGCCTTTTGCCCGGTGGTTTATGCGTGGCAGGACTTCGGTAGCCGCTTTTGGCCACGCTATATCAAAGTGGGCAGCTGCTTCACAGAGCGCTCGTGTTCAGTGCCCGAGGGCATGACGTGTAAACCTTCCAAGTCCGTTCACTTCACGCTGCTGCGCTGGCACTGTACTTCCCGGCGCCCATTGAAGTGCACATGGATCCACGTGCAGTACCCAGTCATATCCGAGTGCAAGTGCTCCTGTCCGAACTGAACCTGTCTCTCTCTTATCCTGTCTCTCAAGCACTGCCCGAAGTGTACGAATGTTTCTGCGATGTATATGTGGTGTTATTTTAACTTGTTTGTTTGTTTGTTTGTTTGTTTATACCTTGAAAAAAGAGGTCAGTATTTACTTATATCCAGCGTCTACTGTATTTGAGCATACTCTGGGTTAATGTATTTATGTGGAGAATATTTCGCGCTGCGAAAAATTAAAGGACATTTTTACTGAAGGAACTGTAAGCTTTTTTTTTCCATTATTCGGAAAAAATATATAAGTTTTTTATAGACCTCAAATAAAGTATGAATTACGGTGTATTTGTTACAGCTTAAATGTTACAGCTGTGAATATAAAGTGGCAATAGAGTAATCATAAACCTGTAAATTAAGAGAAACACCTATTTATTCTTTATTTCCATGTAGTCCAAAGTCATTTGAAATAAAACCACTTAAACTGCATAATTGTTTTGTTTTTTTTGCTTCTTTGTCTGTTCATTTGTTCATTTCTGTAAATGGCATGTGCTTTGTCCAATGTAAAATCTTATATCTTGTTTTTATCCATATTATATTATTTTCCTTGTTGATTTATTATGTCAAAACTATTGAGCATGTGACACATGTCTAGGTGTTAGAATGTAATTCTTACTCCTGAGAAGGAGTGTATCAGTGACTTTGCGGTTTATTTCCCCCCCACAGACGCCATCCGTCCTCAGACAGTCTGAAGGGTCTTTGTAAAAGGATTAAAAGTTAAAGACATTTTCAGATTCTTTCATTTAATCTGTATGGCGCCTGAAACACATAGTGGATGAATGATCACATGTAAAAACATTCTTACTCTGTCTGAAACTTAAAGTCTGCTGGCATGAAAATAACAGCTTGACCCTGGTGAAGAATGAAGACACTAAAGTTTCTTTCTCTATCGATTAGAGATCCTTATAAGACAAGCTGACAGAAGGCTGCCATGTGGTTGTTTAACTCCATTTAAAATTAGTGGGGATTAGTAAGACCAAAACAATGTATGACCTTAAAATAATATTAGTTTAATGATAAGCTTAATTTTTTCCATGCTTACAGATTGAGAAGTGATGAAACTATGCTGTTGAGTGATTTGTTGCAAGTTTGACATATTGATAGTCGTCTGAGAGGGTAGTCATAACATGCTCGGGACTATGTTACATGGCCTAGTGCGCTGTGGGTGTTTGGCAGTTTTCAAAACAGACTTTAAATTTCCCCCATGCAGAGCAAGAAACACTGCCCCTCTTTGTGTACAAGATGCCAAAAAAAAAAAAAAAATACTAGCTAATGTGTGCTGGCCTCATAGGTTACAAACATATTTAGCTAAATCTAGTATCATAAACAATATTATATAATTATTATATTAAATTGAAGTTATTAATGACCAAAAGCATGTTGGCCCTCGTCAGTTTTGCACAGAAGATTAAGCTAGCTGTAATATCCTTTCTTCTTCATGACTTAATGACTTATTGCATAATAAACATCATATTTTCTCTCTACTCTATGTAATAAGATCATAGGGCTGCAGTCTGCTGTTTAATAAGCATCTTATATTATAATCACACCCTTTTCCCCATTGCTGATTATCACTGCGCCATTACTGATTCGTCATTTGTAATTTTACTGTTCCACATTATGAGGCAGCATTAAAAATCTCTTTGAACAATGGTATCATTAAGTTTTGCAGCCTTAAGGTAAATGCTGATAGATTCTCAGAGATCATGTCTCTCCACACTCTTAGACCATCTCATTCCTGGTGATATAAGAGAAAGCTCTGTAGCATTAAACCACAGCATGCCACCCAAGCACTGGCATTTATCTGGAATTACTAACAATCAGGTGTCAGGGCCTCAACCATGAGGAGGGCTTGCTTGGCCACCCACAATTTCACTTTCACCATGCCAGAGTGGTAAAAATCACTGCTTTTAAACTTTCACACTGGATTTTTCCAGCCACGCCTTGGCAACAAAACGGATTCTTATTGCTGGTGTTTGTTGCTTAGTAACTAGACTAAATATCTTTCAGACTAGAATGTGGATACCAGAAAGTGGATGCCTGAAAAAACAAACAAACAAAAAAAATGGAAAGACTGCTATATCTTTTGTCTCTTTTAAAATATCAGAACTCACACCCTCAAAATCTACAAAACCAATGAAATGTAATAAACCTGGGATGAAACTTAACCGTTGCATTTGCATCATGGGTAGATTTCAAGTTAGCCAAATAAGAAAATCTCGCCAATTAGAACACATGCTTTGCATCATTAGTCAGATGCTTCTTTTTTATTTGAGTAATGGAGAAAATAGAGAACTTTACCGCCATCACCACTACCTCACACACACACACACACACACACACACACACACACACACACACACACACACACACACACACACACACACACACACACACACACGCGCGCGCGCGCACACACACACACACACACACACACACACACACACACACACACACACACACACACACACACACACACACACAATAAAAAAAATAAAAATAAAATAAAATAATATAAAATAAAATAATTTCTTCAGCAAATCAGAACTTTGTATAAGTTTGTGCATTGTTTTTTTTCAGCATTTTTAATTTATGTTAACAGAATTGATGTGTTGTCCATTGTCAGAATATCATGTGGTACAGAAAAAGAATAAGAAAAAAGGTAATTATAGGCTTTAAGTTGATGTGTGTCTCAAGAAGAAACATGCATCAACACAAGCTTTAGGCTTATATAAGCTGTCTCTCAGTCTATCTTTTCACAGAATACTGGATTATTATAATAGCTACCAATGAGCAGCATGTGCACTGCGCATGCCTCCTGGGCTTCAATAAGGCCCTCTATTATTGTGTATTAGTATAATAACTACTTTCCTTCTCATTAAAAATTAAAGACACTCTGCTGTATCGTAATAAACAGTCCTTTATAATGAGTTATTTATACACTGTACCACTTATATTTGTATGACTGAGGTATTTATAGTTCTGTCTGCTTTATACCACTTAATCACATTATAAAAATCATTTAAAAATCAACCAGAATGCCAGTATGTAAACCATAATGTTAGTTAATAAACCAGAATGTCAGTTAATGAACCCAAATGTTAGTTAGTAAACCACAACGTTAGTTAATAAACCAGAATTTCAGTAAGTAAACAAGAATGTCAGTTAGTAATCCAGAATGTTAGTTAGTAAACCATAATGTCAGCTAGTATACTAGAATGTCAATTAAGTAACCAGAATGTTAGTTAATGAAACAGAATGTCAGTTAGTAAACCAGAATGTCAGTTAGTAAATGATAGTCAGTAAGTAAACCAGAATGTCAGTTAGTAAATGATAGTCAGTAAGTAAACCAGAATGTCAGTAAGTAAACCAGAATGTCAGTTAGTAAATGATACTCAGTAAGTAAACCAGAATGTCAGTTAGTAAATGATAGTCAGTAAGTAAACCAGAATGTCAGTAAGTAAACCAGAATGTCAGCTAGTAAACCAGAATGTCAGTTAGTAAACGAGAATGTCAGTAAGTAAACCAGAATGTCAGTTAATAAACCAGAATGTCAGTAAGTAAACCACAATGTCAGTAAGTAAACCAGAATGTCAGTAAGTAGTAAGTAAACCAGAATGTCAGTTAGTAAACAATAATGTCAGTTAGTAAACAATAATGTCAGTTAGTAAACCAGAATGTCAGTAAGTAAACCAGAATGTCAGTAAGTAAACCAGAATGTCAGTAAGTAAACCAGAATGTCAGTTAGTAAACAATAATGTCAGTTAGTAAACCAGAATGTCAGTAAGTAAACCAGAATGTCAGTAAATAAACCAGAATGTCAGTTAGTAAACCAGAATGTCAGTTAGTAAACCAGAATGTCAGTAAGTAAACCAGAATGTCAGTTAGTAAACCAGAATGTCAGTTAGTAAACAATAATGTCAGTAAGTAAACCAGAATGTCAGTAAGTAAACCAGAATGTCAGTTAGTAAACCAGAATGTCAGTTAGTAAACCAGAATGTCAGTAAGTAAACCAGAATGTCAGTAAGTAAACCAGAATGTCAGTAAGTAAACCAGAATGTCAGTTAGTAAACCAGAATGTCAGTAAGTAAACCAGAATGTCAGTTAATAAACCAGAATGTCAGTAAGTAAACCAGAATGTCAGTTAATAAACCAGAATGTCAGTAAGTAAACCAGAATGTCAGTTAGTAAACCAGAATGTCAGTTAGTAAACAATAATGTCAGTTAGTAAACCAGAATATCAGTAAGTAAACCAGAATGTCAGTTAATAAACCAGAATGTCAGTAAGTAAACCAGAATGTCAGTTAGTAAACCAGAATGTCAGTTAGTAAACAATAATGTCAGTAAGTAAACCAGAATGTCAGTAAGTAAACCAGAATGTCAGTTAGTAAACCAGAATGTCAGTTAGTAAACCAGAATGTCAGTAAGTAAACCAGAATGTCAGTAAGTAAACCAGAATGTCAGTTAGTAAACCAGAATGTCAGTTAATAAACCAGAATGTCAGTAAGTAAACCAGAATGTCAGTAAGTAAACCAGAATGTCAGTTAGTAAACCAGAATGTCAGTTAGTAAACCAGAATGCATAGCTGGCGTTAAGTAGTAATGCAAGGAAAAAACAGGTATTTTACTGAGTTTAAACTGACAGCCAATATGAACTGTGTTGACAGTGACACATGCTTTATCTGCATGTTCACTCACAGTTTAAACTGCCACTGGTATGAATCACTGTTTGGATAAGTCAAGTACAAGGTTATCATTTTCTTCGAATGAATCAGAGAAGTGTGCAGGTGCTAAAATGGTTCTGTCACTCAAATATCTTTTACTGCTCAGTCTAGAAGTGAATGAAATTACACTGCACTTGATTCATCTGTTTTCTCTAGGCTAAATTGCCCAGATCATAGTGGCTGTAAGAGATTAACGTTTTTCTGGTGTATTTTTATTTTATTTATTTTTTTATAGCATGTACGTCTACCATAGTAAAAAATGGATAGAAATAGAACTAAAACATTTACTCAGTTATGTAACAGAGCCTGACTATTTAATCGGCTGAATATTTTTCTAAACCTCCACAGAAAGTAGCTAATAATATTTTAACATGTTTTGACATAGAAAGAAAGGTATACTTTAACCACCATGTCACCAAAGTGACATCATTGATATTTATTTTACATTAACTCAAGAATTCTTCACCATTTCTGTGCTACACATAAAAAAATCTTCTTCTGCTTGAGTCAATTTGACTTAATCGAACCACAAGCTGCATCTTCTATTGTTCTGCCTGGCTTATTGTAGCAGAAATTGGCAGCTTCCCTCTGTAATTTTCTCTCCATGGACAGGCCTGTGTGGGCTGCATGCCATCATTCCACCTATTCCTTTTGTACCACTAGGATAATTTCTACAGCTCTGGCAACGGATTTTGAACTGCACTCATAGCATTTCTCAGAGCCGCCAGCTGTCTGCTGCACAATCATTTTTGACATTTTATCAGAAGAAGCTTTAAAGCACAAGTTGGATGGAGTTTCTTAGATCCAGCTTTTAGTGGTTATGTATGGTTACTTCAGAAGTGGGCATAAGAGCTTAATTTATAATGTAGTGGAACAAATCACATTTATTCAAGAGAGAAATCTGCAGTAAACCAAAGCTCTGGGTCATGGTCTAGGGTCTGAATCTCAACTTGCTGTGTTCCCTGTCCAAAATTCATCATTTGGATGATTCAGGTGTTGGAGTGTGAGGATTTCTGGACTACAGGATTGGCAGACAAGACATGGGAACTGTCTGCATCAGGCATCTGCGGTGGAATGAGATCCATCATGTATCAGCTTGTAGCTGTTTGGAGAAAGCTGGACTGGTGTTGAAAGTATTGGCAGCGCTGATCCATAATAAATGCACCCAGCAGACTGTGGCGCCACTTCTGTATTATGTGTAAGTGTGTACGCACATATCTGCTGTCTGTACTATATTAAAGAGAGAGGAAGAAAAGAGAGAGAGAGAGAGAGAGAGAGAGAGAGAGAGAGAGAGAGAGAGAGAGAGAGAGAGAGAGAGTGAGAGAGAGAGAGAGAGAGAGAGCATGCATTGTGGGTGTGGGTGCAAATGAAAGTTTCTGTCTCTCTGCAATTGTATAAAATTAGGTGTTTCAACAAGAATGATACACCACTTTCTAAAATGCCCTTATATGAAAACTTCTGATTATACATTCTGGGACGGCGCTCTTTTCCAGCATGTGGCGTAATGGAAGAAGAGAACAGTCATAAAGAATATTGGTGTGTAGAGTCTGTGTTGTGTGTTTCAAAGTAAACATGTGTCACATTTTGATGAATTGAGACAGTATAAAATTTACTTATACAGTTTTCAAAGAGAATATATCTTTTTAATCCCCTTTTCATCCCCAGATCTTTCACAGCCAACAAAACCAATCAAACAAGACAGCTCAGTGTTTCTGTGGTTTGTCTAGCTTCTAGAATAGCTTTGGCTCTCAGGAATCCTGACTCTGAGCCCTCTGACACCTCTGACATGTCTCAGCATAAGCTTCGTGCAAGTGATCCAAACTTGTCAAAAAAGAATTACAATCCTGTTGATGAAAGACAAGCAATGCATACCAATAAAGGCTTGCTGTTATTCTCTTCATCTGACATTCATGCATACCATGAGCATCAACTCTGTAAGCTAATATACTTAGTTTTTACACTTGTTTCAAAATAAAGACTCTAGAATCAAAAATGCCTTTTGTAAACCAATTTCCCATCTAGACCAATGACAATATGCCCCCTAGTGGTAAAGTAGCAAACAATTTTAAATGAATGAATTCATCAGTGCTCAGTTTTGGACCACAGCCTATATTTTTTAATGTTGCTTGAATTAACGGCAGAAATAACAACCAGAGGAAACATGCTGGGAGAGAGAGAGAGAGAGAGAGAGAGAGAGAGAGAGAGAGAGAGAGAGAGAGAGAGAGAGAGAGAGAGAGAGAGAGAGAGCCAAGAAGAAGCAGAAGCAAAGCAATATAGATAGAAAAGCAAAGCAATATTTTTGGTGTAGAATTGTTATTGACAGCAATAAAATATTCCCATAAGTATTTAGAATGTGTTTGAATTGTTTGTGTACTTAAACACTAGAGCACAAAAATGCTTATAGCAGGCACTTCCATTTCACTATTTCAACACAAACAAAGAATCTTTGTGTGGTCTACAGGGTGCATTACTTCTTTAAACTCTATTATAAAACAGATTTCATGTTTTAAAATGAGTTTCTGAATGTGCTCTTTTGTTTATACCATTCTAAGGGGACTGGCAATGCAAGAATTTGATACATGGAGTCAAAATCAGATAAAAATAATAGCAAATGTCTTGCTCTGAGGTGTAATTATACAAAGTGACTAAGAAAACTGGAAATCTTAGATTACTTCAAGTGAAGTTCCAGCCTGTAGATCACGTGTGAAGGATTATTTCTGAAATGTTTAAGTTTGAAAATTTAAATGCATGGGGGAAAAATTACCTTGGGATTTGAAAGAATTAGACTTTAAACGTCATAGCAGTCTCTAGCTGGCTGTCTAGTTTTGAATTGCATATCTTATTATCCATATGGATATGTTCAGGGACATTAAAGTCTTCTCAAGGACTGGCTGGCATGGGGCATTTTAAGTCTTGTGTCTGTCATAATAAAAAGCAAAAGAGATTTATAACCTCCTATTGAGACCATTTCCCCCACACAGTCAGTCGATATTACCTCCTAAATCTTGCAGCTACGGTAGAGTTATTCAGGCTGGCAGGAGAGGGCCAGGCAGTGGGGGCGAGGCCTGCACCCACATGTTAGCATGGGGAAAAGTTATCATGGATTAACGCCTTGTTTCAGCTCGAAGGCATGCCTTTGCCATAACTGCCTGGGCAGGATGGCAGGGACAGGACTGAGCTCACACATGCTGTGTGTGGATGTAGAGGTGTCGAGTCAGTTTTTCCGTGGTTTTAGCCACAGCAGAAAGAAAGCCCTGCAGGCACACTACACAGTGACACCTCATTGACAGGTATGTCGTGGTGTCCGCGGCCAGCCAGGCTGGCAAGACTGCTGGAGTAAATCTGCCGTCACAAGCTCCTCTCACCCGAGTGCAAGGCGACACGGTTCTTGTCAGCCCCCACAGGACAAGGCCGCTGGCAGACATGGCGTTTGACCAAGACCACCAAAGCATCCTGGCCAGTTCCTGTGAAATAGCTCACATGGTTTCAAACCTCATCAACTCTCTGAGATTCACAGTGCTTTAGAGACACTCAGCTCATGGGAAATGCACATATTCCCAGTATGTGAAATAGAAAATTACACTTTAATATGAACAAATAACACCTAGAGTTCCCAGAGCTTTGTCTCCTTTCTTTTTGAGGTGTGATATATACATATCAACGAAAGATGAGGAAATGGTGCATTCGCTAAGGTCTGATTTGTAAAATTCTTGAGGGAAAGGCAGACTGTAAGTCTACTCTGGCTCTAAACCATGCTGCCATGAAAGCTTCACAAGGCTTTTTAGTCTCTTAGTAGAATGTGACACTTCATGACAGATCTGGCATTCAACATCATAAACATATGGGAAGAGAAAAGAAAAAGAACATAGAGGGACAGGGAGAGAGAGAGAGAGAGAGAGAGAGAGAGAGAGAGAGAGAGAGAGAGAGAGAGAGAGAGAGAGAGAGAGAGAGAGAGAGAGAGAGAGCGAGGTGGGGGGACAGGCTCCAAAGAATAGGAGTGTTTGACGTGTCCTGTCTGAGTTGATGGATGAGTCAGGAGAGTATTAGTGTGTCCCAGTCTGGTGTCGGATTGTTGTCATAGTGTAAACGTGCTGTTCTCTCATCCAGGGCTTCAGAGAGAAATTCCCTTTTGTTTACGTTATGACGCTCAGTGGCAGACTTCACAGTCATAACAGCTTTACAAAGACAGTTAACACAAGGCTGAGATCTGGTGCTGTATACACACTTATAATGGCTGAGATAAGAGCAATAGAGGTGGCGTCTCCCACTCTGCTATAGGTATTGAAAAGTGTCAAACTACAGCTAGAAATCAGATTGCTGCAGCTACTAAGTCTAATTATAGGCCATGTATAGACGCAGAGATGTTATTGCACTGAAAGATGGATTGGAGTCTGGCATATGTGCCAAGGGGGAGACTCCACATTTCCAGACTGGCTCTGTTCTACTCTGGCGGGTGCCTGAGTGTGTGTGTGTGTGTGTGTGTGTGTGTGTGTGTGTGTGTGTGTGTGTGTGTGTGTGTGTGTGTGTGTGTGTGTGTGTGTGTGTGTGTGTGTGTGTGCATGCGTGTGTGTGTGTGTCCAAATGGGGGTTACACTGCAGTGCACTGTTCAAACTGTTTATGCATACCAGGCTGCTCTGAGTGGCTCTTTGTCATGAGCTGTTTACATAAACTTATTTTGGGAAAATTCCACATGACTGGACAGGATTTCACTATAAATCATTGAATCTGCAGCTTTGTGTAGTGATAACTTCTGTCAGTCATTTACACCTCTTGAAATGCCTTTTTTTCTTTCTTTCACCCAGTTAACACAGGTATGTTTAAGAATTAGAGCTGTGCATTGATGCGGATTTGAGGTCTCTAAATATTAAAAAAAAAAAATCATATTAGATTTCTATTGTTCTTTTACTATAAGAAAAGAAAATACAGTAAAGTTTTGCTATGGATAGCTGAGTGCTAGGCTATCTCCACTAGATGGCAGTAGAGAACCAGGACACAAGCATGATATAATCCGAATAAATATCATGAATTCTTCTATCAAGTTAAATATTCAAATGATCTTCAGTTTCTTACATCACATGTTTAATAAATATCTTGACAATGTTCAGTCTTTTTCTTAAACTATTTGCATAATGTCTGACAAGATCACTTTTATAAAATAAATAATAGCACTAACTTCCTAATCAAATTGTTAATGTTCACTGTGCAGACTTTTTTTTGTTGTTGTGGAAAATGAAAAATACAAATGTATGAAAACATTCTAATTTAAATGAATGATAATCACAATGCTGTTTTCTTTGAATCAACATCGTCTTGGTGCTTTGCTTTGGGATCACACCTAGAGAAATAAAAGGATAGTAAGAGAGTGATTTTTCAAATTGTATCTCGATTGATTTTATAAGAAATGTAAGTATGTGATCAACTTTACCTTATATTACTTCTCTTTCGCTTGAAGACATTATAAGATGAAACAATGATGAAGACAACTACCAGAAACCCAACAACTGCAGCTAGGCCTGTGACAACACTTATCTGATCTGCTTCTGATAAAAAAACAAATTGTGAGCTGGACATCAGGTAAGACATGCTTTAAGCACATGCTGCCCTTCAGCATTATTTGTATTTCTTCTCTTTTTTAATGCCTCCTGTCATTATTTAAATTTTTATCAATAGCATTGTTGTCTTCAAAAGTAGATGTTAGTAGTGTTACATGTTATATATATACATACATATATAATTTTATATATATATTTATACATACATATATAATTTTATATATATATATAATTAATATAATAAGTATAATAATATATCATTTATACTGTATATAATGTGTAGTGCATTGTAAATATGTCTAGTAGTACACTGTGTGTACTGACTATGTATGAGCACATTGCATCTTTTCCACATTTTCCGCATTTGCACATTTCACCTGGTACTAAGCATTTAGCACATTTTTTTAACCTGTTTGCAAATTGTTCTAATTTCTGTTTCTTAACTACTATATGTAAATGGTTCTGCAATTTCTGGAGCTCGCTCCCAAGAATTTCACTCACCATGGCACATGTGCCATGTGTGGTGATGTGACAATGAAGGTGACTTGACTTGAATCTATCTATCTATCTATCTATCTATCTATCTATCTATCTATCTATCTATCTATCTATCTATCTATCTATCTATCTATCTATCTATCTATCTATCTATCTATCTATCTATCTATCTATCTACACTCTCTCTCTATCTCTCTCTCTCTCCCTCTCTCTCTCTCTCTCTCTCTCTCTCTCTCTCTCTCTCTCTATATTTATATTTATATATATATATATATATATATATATATTTATTTATATATATATATATATATATATATATAATTATTATTTTATTATTTATTCTTTTCTTTATTTTTTCAAAATGAAGGTGGAAATCCTGCATCACTACACACCTAACTTTATTTCAGCTTTTGTCTCTAGTGTCATGACAAATTGGATTCTGATATTAAAAAAACCCTGTGTAATATGTAAAAAGAACAGAAACACCAACCACTATCAAGCTACTTCAACTGATACTTATCTGGAGATGGACCTAATCTGATCTGTTCATCTTTTTGCTTTGGAATGCTTTGATTATAAATGGTGGTAAATAAAAAGGTCTTAAATCAAACCAATCCCACCTTTGCTGTCACACTGTTGCCCACCAGAGACTAGAAGATGTCTGGTGTTATCAAGAGAGCCATCATTGATTTCAGGTTTAATTCCCAGTAGATGACACATTAAGGGATAAACATTGACTGTTTCAAAAGGTCCCACTACTCGGTTTTTGTGAAAGTCAGGCCCCACTGCCCTGAAGAAAGCCTTCATGTCTAAAGCTTGATTATCAAACCCATGTTCTCCTTTACTGGTCTGAACTGGGAAAAGCTGGAAAATGATATGAAAAAAAGACAATTCATTATGTATAACCTGAAATAATCTGCATTTCTAAGTGTATATATATATATATATATATATATATATATATATATATATATATATATATATATATATATATATATAAAAACATTCAAAAACTCACCCCATTAATTATATATCCTGGGTCAGCATAGAGAATGAGGGGTAAAATACGTGGATGATTTGAATAATGCAAACGAGCAGGCATATCTTTCTTCTTATAGACATGGAGATTAGGATGTGCACCTTTGAGAACATTATAAACTTTCTCAAGCATGCCCTCCTTAGGCAACAGCATCCCATTAGGGCCATAGTCCAACAACTGAAACTTAATATCCCGAAATGAGAAGCCAGGGATTTGGGACAGTGTAATCTGCTTTATTGCATTCCCTTTCAGTACAGTAGTCATACCATGATCGGCAGTGATGATGATGTTTAGGTGGTCAGCAAGACCATGCTTTTGTGCGGTGTCACGTATATAGCCGATGGTACGGTCCACCTTCCTTACTGCATCACGCCGCTCTGGGGATTCAGGCCCATATTTATGGCCTGTCTGGTCTGGTTCACCGAAATATAGTGAGACAAAGTCCAAATCCTGTGTTTTAAACCAATCACCCATCACTTTATCCACATTCACTCTCCAGTCTGTCTCATTGGTGTAGTCATAAAATTGAGATTCCACCTCTCTCACTTGCACAGTCTCATTTTGATATGTGGCAGCCGTAGCCGGAAAATGCAAGGAGCCTGTTTTCAGACCCTGTGAGAATTAAAACAAAATAATAGTTTCACCGAATAGCTGAAAATTGAAGGCACAATAGCAACAATACTTTTAATATTTGAGAATAATGGAAGCTTTGCAAAACTGCCTCAAATCCACATGCACTGGGTTATCACCACAAGGAACTCACTGTAATCTAGAATAAGGTTTTTATACATAATACATAATGAACACCAAATGGATCTTTTAAAAAGGTTGAATGATTCTTTTCCTGTCTTTGAGCTGTGATCCATATCGGTAGACTGCCGTTGTCCCAGTAGTCATCGACAAACTGTGCCTTGTAATATTGCTTCTTCTCTTGAGTAGTGGTGTTGAACCATATATTGTGAATCACGCCATGATTCTCAATGTAACGGCCTATATAGATAAGTAAAAAGAATTATAACATGTTTCTGCAATCAATGCACAAACACACACAAACACAACACACACCCAAACACACTCACACACAAACACAACACACACACATTTTCTTCAGCAAAAAACCCTCCAATTTATTCCATCAGTTAAGGTGACCATCAGAGGACCATCAATGAATTTTCAATAATTTCAGATGCATACTCAAAATTTTAGTTGTGTACTGCATTCACAACTTAGACTAATCATATTTAATTTAATTTAAGGGATTCTCTACATCTACTCATGATGTTTTACTGGTGTTCTGTATTTCACTGTTATTCTCTATTTCACTCACCTGTAAGCAGAGAGAAGTGACTCGGGCTAGTGATTGTTATATAGGGTGGGGTGACATAAGTAGCTTTTATGCCATCTTGAGCCATCCTGTCGAGATTTGGTGTGTCCACATCCCGGTCATAATCCCACCTGAATCCGTCAAAGGAGATGAGCAGCAACTTGTTTCGTCCTTTAGTACAGGCTTCTTGAACTGGAAAAAAGAGGGCTGGAGAAACTGCAAACAGACAAAGGCTTATTATCAACAACATAGCTAGAAGACTTCTGGAATACAAATGGTTCTTAGTTCTGTTTGCTTAGATCTGTCTCTGACTGCTAGCAACCTTTCCTACACTTAGTGATATTTTATTTCACCTTGACTTTTATGATCAGATTACCTCATTTTATCTTATCACAGCTGATATATCAAAGGTTAATAATGGGGCAGTTTCACTCAGCAGTTTTGGCAGGTTTATAACTCAACTTAGGTTATGTTGAAGCAAATGATTTCAGGCAATTTTGTACTATAGATATAATGTGTGTCTGATACAGAATATTTCAGCATGCTTATTAGACCATTCACTCCAATACAAATTGTATCAGATTTATTTATCTCAAAATCAAATTAAAAACACATTACAATTTTTGAATGATATATAATTGAAAAATTGTGTTGTTATATTTATATTTGCTAAACAATGTTAAAAAAAAAAACACAACACAACAAAACATATAGCCAGTACTGAATGTAGACAAAATATTTCTCCTTTTTATCCACCTTGCAAAAAAATGATAATACATTAAGAAGGCACTGATATGGGTACAATTTTATGGGAACAATATTTTAACTGTGTACTGTTAGAAATTTAACAACCAAATAAATTCATGTAGCCTGATGCATGTTAGGTGTATCATGCTTTAATATACAGTACGCATTGGGATATTCACAGTTTAAAAAAATTCAACGGAGAGGCCAAACATGCATACCAAGAATAAACCCAGGTTATGTAAGGTATTATTCCTTGTGTGTGATCAAACATATTCTGCCAGTTTGTACTTTCATTATTTTTACTACTACTATTATTATTATTATTATTATTATTATTATTATTATTATTATTATTATTATTATTATTATTATTATTAACAAATTTAACTTAACATCATGATTATCAGGGGTAACACTGTGGGAATGTTGCTCCCTTAAAGCTCAGCAGTGCAATCTGTGCAGAATTTTGGTGGGCATGTGGGTTTGCGCTAACCTTTCTGATGTCCTACCACTGTCCACAACATGCAGGCTGGTAGGATTGGCTGCACTAAAGTGCCACAAGGTGTGAATGAGTGTATGAAAGTGTATGGATCATGCCCTGCAATGGACTGGAGATTATCTGGGGTTAATTCTCTCCCTCCACCCAGTGATACTTGGGATACTTGGCACCACCATGACCTAACGATTAAATTAATTTTTTCAGTAGGTCAGAACAGAGTCAAACTTTATTCAGATATCTGTAAAATGGTATCAAACTCTTAGTGGCAACTGCTTGGTTTGCAGTTCACAGAAGTCTGGAGATAAATACATGAAACCAAAGGTCCTAGCAGTGCCGTAAATAAAAACAGGCTCTTGCAGATGTATAAGTGGCCATGCCTGATTATCCATCCCTGTTCCTTATCGTAACTGTTTGTTGAACGGCCATGTTTCAGTTGAAATCAGTAGGATTACCTTGGAATACCTTATGCCACTGTGTATATTTAATTCAAATAAGCAAAAGAGAGAATTACATTTTAGCAGAGATAGAATATGTACATTTGCTGTTGCAAACTGGAGAGGTATTAAGGAGAGATAGTCAGCCTTTCCATGACATAATAACGAATATTTAAAGGGAAAATCTATCTTAGAATTAATATATAATTAAGGTGGCATCAGAGATAGCTGAAACTCCAACAGAGGGCGATATTCACTATGGTTTGAACAAAGTACAGCTCAGAAAAGATCTTTTTAATCTTAAAAGAAGACACATTCTTTTTTTTTTTTTTGTTAAATAAAAAAGATAGATTTAGCTTATGGAATTAATAAGTGTAGGATTTAATCACCTGGAAAAATATATGCTGTAAACACACGATTTGAGTCACATTTATGCCATGCTGATAGTCAAACTTTATGCGGCCTAAATTTTGCAATGTCATCACTAACTTATTTCACAAGGATAAAGCATTGTTCTTCCAAGAATTCCTGCATGATTTTGTACATACCAGACATCACATGTTTAATGTCAACCAAAGAAATTTACATATGTACAAATGAGGACAATATGGTTGAATTTTATAGAATTTTATACAAATTAAACTTTGGTTACAATGTTACGTGAAGCTGAAAAAAATAACCAACCCAAAATATTTCATTAAAATGGTTTGTATGGGTGTATTGAAGGAAATAATTAGGTGGTTGACATCTTTTCAGTTGCTTGGTTTCTAAGATCTGTAATATTAGTGAATCAATGTAATTATGAAGCTATTACCTCTCTAGCAGGTTTTAAAAAAACTCTTAAAAAAATTAAGTCTACCAAATTTGACTTAGTAGCAAAGATTTAGCAATAGTAAACCAGCAATTAGCTAGCCAATCACTATTCTTGTAAGTGGACATTTATCTCCGTATACTCTGGGGATCTAAACCCTTTTCTCTTTAATCTCTTGTGCTTTTCCTGCACCGAGTAGTTTCTATTCACCCAGTTCTTTTCCTGCAGTGATGGTTTGCCTCTTAACATGTTTTACCTTTGAAGATTCCACATTTCCTGGTAACTAGCTAATGCATTGCTAAATTTGTTGAGTAGTACTCACTTGACATACAGTGCACTGTCAGTGGCTGAACTGTATAATTTAGTGACTAATTCTCAGTGCCTGGTCTCATAACATTCCTTTTTTCTTTACACTTAGGTCACATCATGTCCATAGTTCATGATATACTGAGTGTGTAGCCATAAATATCCATGCTAAAAGACTTGTGCTTATGTAGTCTGTATATAAATCTCTTAAAAGAATATGACTGGCACCAGCACATGCTCGCTGCCTCAGACTTGACCATCTCAAGGACACTGTGTCTGATTTGGACATCCCCTGCATTGAATGCATGGCGGTGCCAATGTTGACATGATGCACTTGGCTGGCAGATTTGAATCCTGGCTCAGAGAGAAATCTGGCCCAAATCCCTCAGTCTAAACAGCTTGCTGGTCACAAAGGCCCAGGCCCAGCAATGACCAGCAAGCACAACAAGAAGCCCAGAAAACAGTCTGAATTACTCTCTAGAGGTATAGAGAACTTGGCAGCAGGCATAGCTCAGCTGAAATCAATAATACAGGAACTGAAACCATACAAGTCTGAGGCTTCTCAACAGAGGCCTCCTTATAGCTCAATACCCAGTCATCATTCTATCCAATTACCAGACGATACTAGGTCTACATTGGAGCTATACAATGTTGCAGAAGCCTCTGACAGTCTCTAAAATTGTGCCTGCAGTCATACAGAAAATGGCTGTAGCTTGAGAAAGACTGGATGATGCATTGTAGCCACACATTTTTGCACCACCGACTGAGCGATGATCCAGATGCCCAGGTGAACATCATGCACATTGGAGTAATCCCTTCAATCTGCAGATGTTGACCCCTCAGTAAGGTATCTGATTGACAGCTCACTCCTGAATCTGAGACAACTGGGCCAGGTCATAGGGTAACTCTCTCATAACTTGTTTTATACCCACTGGTATGTGTGGTTGGTGCAATCTACAATGGTTATACATCTTCCAATCCATCCAATTATCTTTGGACCTGCTTTTAAAGAGGCTCTAGGTAGGAGCAGTGAGGATTTGAATCACAAATCCATGCTTAACTGGAATGTCAACCATTTCCATGTTTCTTATATTACCTGTAGGGAACCCACCTGCCTCACACTACTGTTAGCCGGGGCTTTCAATGAGGCATTTTACAGCTAAAAACAGCATTGGACAATGACTACATCTGTTCAGTGAGTCCTGATGACAATGTCACAAGAATACAAATTACACTTCTGCTGCCAGCTGCCAGCCTTTCTGGGGATCAATGCCTCATCAGTCTGCTGGGCCCAACAATGCAATTGCTCTGTATCTGGAATGTTATTACCTTTTCAACAAAGAAAACATAGATCCCATGGTTTAAAATAATTTTATTCAACTTTTTTTTTTTTTTTTTTAATTCCTGCTGCTTACAGGGCTAATCCAGTTCATGAATACTTTCTTTTTCATAGTCAACAGGTGCCACAGGATTGTGTGGACCTGTGCAACACTTATTCTTAGGTCCCACGTCTTTGGCTGCTTCTTTCAAGGACAAAAATTCAAATTCAAAGTCCTGCCCTTTAGTGCAGATGAGCAAATCTAGGGTTGCTATAGACTGCATAGGATGCCATGCATAGAATGTCCTTAGGTAGGCCCATCCACAACTAGTCTCACTGAGAGCAACTCATCTTCCAGATACAATGCTGCAACAGATTCTTTGTCGATACAGCTTGTAGGTTGTAAGCAGTGGAGTTTGCACCCAGAAGTGGTAGCTCAAATGTTAGTTTGAATTTGAAAATGACCAGGCAATCTTTTTCTAATCTTATACTCTGAAGATTCCATAACCCTTGTGCCCACTGTAGCAGCAGATTCCTGGTCTTGGCTGGCAGGAGTGAAACCCAATTTCTTCTCTAGTTCATCCGCCTCATGTTTTGAAATTTTGTGCATTCTGGGATGCTTTTCTATTTGTCATGGTCAAAGAATTATTTGTTATTTGAGTTACCGTAGACTTTTCAACTTGAACCAGTTTGGCCATTTTACTCTGATCTTCATCATCAACAAGGTGTTTCTGTCAAAAGAAAGGCAGTTTCCTGCCAAAACTCCAAATGCTTAGTCAGCAGACAGCCCAATTTATCAGATATTGTCAGTTTTAAATGCTTCAAAAGAACTAGAATAGTAATGATCTGCAAATTATGTGAGCCAAAACACATGGAGATAGCATTTCACAACATCCATCCTGTGGAAACATGTACAGTTAAGCCAATAACTAGCCAAGTGAGCTGGAATAGCTAGCCTGATATTTTGATGTTTTACAGTCTGAAACCTTTGTAATAAATTCAACATGTGAGTTTGATGTTCAGTAGTCATAAACTGTACCTGTTATGTAAGTGTAGGCATTCAGTCCAAACACAACGTGCACAACAATGCTGTTGTGGACAAGACATAAATTTAGTTTCATAACCCTATGAAGTTCTCATGATTATTGGTTTAAGGCACATTGCCAGACAGCTGACTATGTAGATAGAAACATGCATTAATTGACATTAGCTAGCTAGCTAACAAATAAACTTTAAAAGCTACTCAAAACCCAGCTGCATTTGATTAATCTAGCTAGACAGCTACCAATACATGTATTTATACCAACTTTATTAGTAAACATAAGGACATCATAGAAAACAGAATTTAAAAAATATATACAACACGGGTTTAAATTTTTGAAGAGCAAGCCAAAACAACTAGAATGTGTCTCTATAGTGATTCGAGAGCACTTTTAACTGTAAGCCCAGCCTTCTATCTACAGTATAATGTGTATCTAGTGTAGTGTACATGGTTATGTATATGATGCCTTGTATAAGCAGTGTTCAAAAAAGCACAATGTTGGTGGGATTAGTAACTGCAAACAGTCAGAAGAACAGGAAATGTATTTTCTTACATAGGTTTCACATCCAGTTGATTAGTATTTGAACAAAAATGTCTACAGTAGGTGAAGGTATATGTGCATCATGAGCAATTTGAAATCCAGTGGGGTTTCTATTTCCCCAGAACACCAGACACATCCTGGGACAGTGAGAACTGCCTACATCCACTGTCTTGCACAGCACAAATTCACTGTCAAATACTCAGTGGAGCACTTGAGCCAAGTCAGCCAAGGCACTCTGGAGACATTATGCACAAATTAGTGAGGCCTTACATAATATATCTAATGATGTGGATAAGAAACAAGAGACACAGACTGCTGCTCATACACTCTGTGCCAGTCTGGACATTTTAAATGTGGCACTCATGGCTTACTTAACTGGTTCTAAGCAACAAATTTGCAATTACAATAAACTGACATTGATATGTCTACAGCAATGCCACTTTAATAATATGGAAGCCCTGAAAATTCTAGGTTCAGTTCTACATACATTATATTCAGTGTAATGATCAAATGGTCAGAGAACTGGTCCTTTTCAAACAAATGGATTTTTTTTCTTTTTTTTTTGTTACATTGCTAGGTGGAAGATTAGGAACAAACTTTTGGTTGATGTTTTTTTTTTTTTTTGGTATTACTTTAGTATTTAATTTTGGGGTACTGAATAAGCTTGATGGTTATAGGCAGTAGAGAAGTTTGTTTTTACTTCATTGAATAATGGACTGTAGGAACTCATGATAGTTTGATTATGCGTTACAAGCCTTGTGTATTTTTACTAGACACCAGAGAAAGACACATTACTTAGTATTACTGCACCACCTCCACTGCACATATTATATAACACTTGTATTTTTACTGACTCATGACATACTGTTGATGACACTCTGGTATTTTAGGTAGCATATATTTTAGATAGCATGTGAGTGGTGTTCCTATTCGGGCAGATATTTCTACCTTGGTTATGACTTGGCTTGACCTGAACCAAAATAAGAACAGTTATGATATGGTTTAATCATTTGATCTCACTTGGGGAGTTGATTTGCTGACATTTACATTTCACTATTCAAAATGTAAAACACTAAAATCCAAATTTAAAATAAAATAATAACTAATAAGCCTAATGGTGTGCTGTTTTTCAGCAGAATACAACACCTGTGCACTTATCACTCTTGTGTCTGTGTTCGTTATGTTATGGTTTATGTAGTTGAAGGTTTTTTCCTTGGGAACAGGCTTGTTCCCATGGGGTTTGCAAGATCATGATCCATTGCTGACATCAACCATGCAGACAAATTGGCAAAGACTGATCTGAAATGATATACAGGGACCCAGGGAATAAGGGTGAACCTGAAAAAGTATTGGCAAGAATCTGAATCACTGAAATCTCCTTATTAAAAATGTTTCTTTCATGCTTTTGCAAAAAAAAAAAAAAAAAAGTGTGAGTTTATCTGCATTCAATCCTGTGTTCACTTCTATGTTTATGTTAGTTTGCAAGTAAATAACTTTTCAAAAAATAAATTTACAGTGTATGAAGTACAGACAGACTGTGTTATATGGAGATGTGATATATTTATTAAATAAATGTGTAGTGTGAGAAGGTTTGAAAGATTAAAGTAATGTGTAAGATGTTGAAGCTATTGACCTGCACTGTATTTATCCATGTACTAATGCAAGCAATATTTCAGGTAATGACAAAGGCTTACAGGCGCTTCTAATTTAACATTTTGCTACACAAAATACTCAATTCATACAGCCAGGTCTTTAAATATTTGGCAAAGATATTGTTATTTTAGCTGTACATAATATGTGTGCAAAATGCTGACTTGCAGCTTTAATCTAAGGGTATATACATTGAAAATGTCTTCCACACTGGCCTACTTGTGGTACTGTTATTATCTGCATAATGTTTAGCATAAACATTAAATAAGTATTTCAAGCAGACTGGATCTATCTTGCAGTAGAACTGACCCAGCTAAACAGGTAACTAGATTACCCGTAGTAGGTATATGGATTAAAGTTGGAACTCAATCTGTAGGAGTCGTATAAATGAAAGCTTGTCAGATGATTGTGTGTTTGTGTCTTTCTGTAAAACTGGGGATAGAACTAAGCCATTTTAAAGCTCTGCTCTGAGTACAGCTGCAGATACTGCACTAGAGCCTATGTCAAAGATTCACATTTATTACAGACTTGAAAAAACACTTCACAACACACACGGAAAGCCTCTGATAGTTCCAGTGCCTTTATTTTAACCTGGTTAAAGATTTGGGGATATCAGATACCACAGTTTAAAGATTGAAGGGTTTATAGCTTTATGTGAGTGGAAAGCCTATAGTTGTAGGCTATAAGACAAGCATTGCCATGGTCTGCAGAAATAAAGAGTTATTAAAAAACACCAGACTGAATATAATTATGTACTAGAATAGAATCAGTGGGTTGCTTTGCACATATGAGCAGGTGGATTTTTGCTGTGGCACAGATGGGATTGAGTGGCAAGTTTAAGTTTTTCACAACAGTGTTCTCACAAGTTTAGCAGTTTGTATCGGTAATGAAGGTCCATCACAAATTGAAAGTATTCCTGAACTGTTGAAATATCAACCAGAGCTGTTTTTAAAATGCATTTTCCTGTTCAGTTCTGGACGTGATCAATATTTTTTCCAACCCAAATACTTCTGCCTAAAAGAACAGCTCTCATGCACAATTAAGCAATGTATCAATGATGCTTATCTATGCTAGACTAAATTTTAACTCATATTCAGTTCATACTTTCAAATTAAATTGTAAGTCTATAACAATTGGAATCTTTTATAATTGTATATAAAGTTAAACTAAGAATGTTGATTGGATGTTCAGAATGAATAGATAATGGGTCTTTATGATTACAGCAGCACATCTTTGAAATCAAACTGTTAAACTGCACTTTTCTTTGTTGCTAGTGAGGATCTTTTGTTCTTTTAGTATGTATATCACATAGGAACATGAATTTGATTGATGTACCTTTGAAACTTGATTCAAAAAAGCTAATTAGTGGTACACACATGCATACTAAAGATATAAAAGGTATACTCCTGATGGTATCACCCCAGAGCCAAGAAGTACAGTTTAGTACTTTTATTTCTGAGAGTAAAGACTCAGACATAAGCTGTTTTTTTGGAAGTGCAGATCTTTGGGAGATATTATTCTCATATTTAATTGTTTGAGAGAAGACATGTTTCTCTCAGTAATAACAGCATAATGTTCTAGCAACTTAAAAGTAATCATTAGACCAGAAATGACTATCAATTGTAACACAATCCATTCCAGTTCTATTTGGATTTAATATGGATTAAATACACAGCATTATAGGTCAGTGGATGGAGCAAATATTTTATTAGTTTGAGGCCAGATTGTAAAGAAATTACTTGTCATCCTGTCACAGTACAAGAACATCCTGTTTGTGCTTCGTAGTCATTTGTAAGAATTGCTGTACTACTTTGTAATCAACGATTATTGCTTAATTTCTTTTAGCAGCAAATGTTGTTACACAGCGGCAGTCACATACGGATCTTATACTGATATCTCTTCGATTAATTAAGTGTGTTAATTGTGAGTGTGACAGATGAAGACAGCATGGTTGGCTTCCCCCAAGCTCTCTCTCCTGCACACCTCTGTTCATCACTAGGAGATCAGCTTTTCAAACTCCTCCAAAGCCGCAGCTGACTAATTACCTGTCATTAAGGTTGAAAATGCTCTAAACACACTCCACGTAGACACACACTCAGCTGGAAATATGTGTGCATGTCTGGCCTTGTTTGCTGTTTTGGATTTTGCTTCATGAATATCTGATGTAGCGTATTGAAGATGTGCAGTGCTGCTCTGCATCAGGCATGTCGTAATTATATTAGTAGAATTAGACAGAGTGGAATAGATGAAACCAGTTTTATCGTGTTAATTTATGCTGGGAAATCAAACATGGCTGCCATAGAGTGTTGTGTAGTAATTACTGTCAAACATGGCATGTCCATGGTGACAAAGTTAGTCTGTAGCATACAAGCATAAGACGTACTGCCATCTGTTTGTCTGGAGAAGACAATGTCAATGTGCCTCCATGAGCAACATCCTAATTTAGTTTTTGTTTATTTAGTTTTTAAGAAGCTTGTTAGCTTTCGTGGCTTATTGTGTGCAGTTTGTATTTTTATATAATTAGCTTTAATCATGAAATTCTAAATCCTACTCCTTGCTTTATTTTAATAATTGTAATAATAGATATTCCTAATGGTATAACAGGCACATTTCAGAGCATGGATTAGATACTGTAGAACAGCTATTCTATTTATCCTTCTTGTTTTCATTTTGGTTCCTATTGCCCTCTGGGTACTGATCTTTCAAGTGAAAGCCTCTTGATTGATTTCTTATTTCTTCAGTTATAATTTTCAGCCCAAGAACAGAAACCTTTACTAAATGTTTGAACTCTATGAAAATGTTGTTGGTTTGATTTAATTGAAGCATCTCATAATCAATTTCGTTGCCTCTCGATTTCAGTCCTTGTGCATCTGTACAGTAAGTGCAATATAGTAAAGAATACCAGAATTCCAGGGGTCTAATTTTATTTTGCCACTTTATGATTAGGACAGACTTAAGTTGTGATCATTCCTTCTTATTTTCTTTCTGTTTAATTTGTGTTAGTATGTATTGTGTGTGTATTTGTTTTACTGTGTTTTAGTGTATGTATTTGTCTATTTATATGTATGTCTGTGTACCTGGAATGGCGCAGTGAGGCATGCCATAGGGTGTGAGATTGCTGTGCCACCTTAGCACCCTCCTCTGACTGCTGACTGGCCACTGGAACAGCGGCCCCTTGTGTGCTGACAGTGATTTATGAGTAATTTAAAAAGTCATTCTTTTCAAAGCAGCTGGCTGCTGAGAGGGCATCCATCTGTGGCTTGTTCCCCTACAGTTAGGGAAAAAACTAATTTCAATTTACCTTACAGATTAAGGCAAATCAGGCCTGCATTAAATTGGCTGCATCCTTCCAACGTTCCATCTATGTACGTTAACAAACAACCCCTTCATCTGCCCTCCGGTCTGTCCCTTTACAATGTGAAATGAAAAAAAAGTTCTGCTTAATCACCACACATTTTTATTTTATGTTTTAGTAAAAGGTTAAAACTCTTCCAGATGTTTAGAATAATATACTCACTATAAAGTTTCTGGACACGTGCATGTGCTTGTTGAGTATCCCATTCACTCTTCTGGGAAGGCTTGATGTTGAGGTTGCTGAGGTTGAGCATTGATGTTGGGTGACGAGGCTTGGGGTTTCAGTCAGCATTCCAGTTTGTACCAAAGGTTTTCAGTGGGGTTAAGGTAATGGCTCTTACAAGCCACTCCTGTTCTTCCACTTCAACCTTGACAAACCATGTCTTCATGGACCTCATTTTGAGCACAGGGGGATTGTCATGGAACTGGTTTGAGGCCCTTAGTTCCAAAGGGAGTGGAACTTTCCCTTTTGTTACAGCAAAAGAGAAAGTTACAGCATACAAAGACACCCTATACAGTTGTGTACTTTCATACGTTGTATTTGTTTGGGAAATAACTGTATATGGGTGTGATATTCATGTGTCAGGAGTCCACATAGCTTTGGCCCTATACTATATATTGTGTAGTAGAAATGAATGTTTCATACTTTTGAATTTCATTCAAACCACATAATTTGTTATTTCTTCATAATTCTGTTCTTTTAATATTTGAACAAGTGCATTGGGGCTTTCTTAGCTCTAGAACATAGAAAAGCTATTCTTTGTAATTCTGGGGCTTTATGGGGAACATTTACTGGCATGCTGCTCTTTCCAAATCAGAGTTAACATGAGTAAACCTCCTTGTTCTTTAAGGGGTGTCTGGGGTAGTACAGCTTGCTATAATTTCTAAGTAAGCAAAAGTACGTTTACAAGACTGTAGATAATTATAAAAATGGCACGTGTTCAATATATTATTTTGTGCTGATTGTGATGGCTAAGATAGTGCCCTGTCCCTGAAACTGACCTGATTGCTCTGTAAAAATCTACATAAATAACACAAAGACTCATATGATTAATGTGATATAATTTTACTATAACTTAGTTGTAAAGTATATCAGTCCATGGTTTCAGTCAGGATTTCATGATTTTATGAAATACAGAAATCAAGCAAACTCTTGATATAGTTATATTCTGAGAAGCTTACAGTTTTGGCACATATTTGGACCAAGAATAATCATGTGATGTCACAGTGTGCATATAGCCAAAGCCCTCTTTAGTCACATTAACTAAACACAAGTACTTGACTTAAATGTACTCGTTTTTAGTTTCACCAGGTGAAATGTGCAAATGTGAAAAAGATGCAATGTGCTCTTACATAGTCAGTACACACAGTGTACTATTAGACATTTACAATGAACTACACAGTATGTACTTGTACTACCATGTTGTGGAAGTATGCTGTAGGCTGTGTTAGTTAGTTAGTTTACAGTATCATAAAAAATAAATAGTTTAATAAAAGACTCCTGTGCTTGTCATTTTACCAATTTAAGTAGTTTTTTGCAAAAACAAAACAAAACAAACAAACAAACAAACAAATCTGAAATTTTGCAAACTTTGAAAACAGCTGATGCAAAATCAATCATTTTTGACTAAAACAATTATAAAAATATATCCTTTATCCGGAAGAGACTCAAATATGATATGTTCTGTAATCTGTAGAGCTTTTGTTAATACAGAGCTAACAAAGGCAGCTGGATAGCTAATTCTGGACAATATTAAAATACAAATGTAATTTATTCCTTGTTTTTACACATTGATTTATCATTTAATTTTCCTATATCCTATAATAGATTATTAAAACAAAAGATATTTTATATATTTGAAATATTATTTTATGCCTGTAAAATTCTCACAGTAACCCAGTTAATGTTTTTTTTTCTCATGTCACGATGTACTTTTTTTCGATGTACTTTTTGGACAAGAAGGAGAAATGTATAGCAGTCAGGGTTTTTTCCTAGCTTAATTAAGTGATTGGTGTAGAATCACTGCTTTGAAACAAGCTTGATTTGACCCCAAGGTTCTCATCATGGTTTAGCCTCCAAGTGCTAATGGTACAGCTGCACAGCGTCCAAACTCTGCCAAGCGTGTATCACCTGCCTGTTGAGTGTGTTCAGAGAGTGCCAGTGTTTATTAATAGAGAGGTAGAGGTGCCAGTTCCTAACTAGTCACATCCAGCTATCTGAATTTGGGATAATGACAGCAGCCAATTAACGTTGTGGACACGACACAGCAGGTGGGGGCCATGCAAACAGGTGGGATTCCCCATTGCCTGCCAGCTGATGGCAGAGCAGACGGCCTCTAATCAGCCAGGAGTGACAGTGCTTCTGAAAGCAATTCTCGTGCAGTAATCCTCCCCTCAGTGGACAGCGTGGGAGATAAGTTGGCCGGGTTAATGTACCATGGTCTCTTCTGCAGCCACTGACAGGCCCTGACAGCCAGACATGGCCACCGTTGCTTGTTTATGCTAATGGCGTGTCACGACTGGGCAGATAGAGATGTCGTGGGCGCAGGAAAGAGCTGGGTACACTCATATACACACACCGAGACCTGCAAGTCTTGACCCGTGAGCAGACCATGCATGGATGAGACTAATCGCACCCATAAAATCAGACACATCATGATTTTCAGCAAGCATTGTTTGGGAGGATATTCATCTGCCATCACAACAATTGTACTATTAAAGTACTATTATGGATATTATAGATTTACATATTACCAACATGCTAATTCACAATCTTACATAATCATTATTTATTTCGGTATTTAGTTTTGTGTATTTCTCAGGTATTCAACTAAAATGTGGGAAATGTTTAACTGCGAATGCAACAGCAGCAGTGATAAATTCATGGCAAATAAATAAGAAAACATCAATTAAACATTAGTTTAGTTTGTTTCATACTGGCTTTTTATATTAATGCTTACCTATTAGAGAGTCTGTTTTAAAGTTTTTCTTTCCTATCCAACAGTAAAGTATGTTGTGTAAAACCTAAAAATACAGTGTACTCATCTCTTATTTATTAATGGCATTGATGTTATTTATACATTTTATATAGATCAGTGTTTCACAAGTTGATAAAAAGCCTTTTGGTACAGAATTCCTGTGCTGGGCCAAAATTGAACTGAACCATACTGTGAAGATGATCGATGGTGTAGAACATGAACAGTTTGTAAAGGTTAACAAGCATTTCACAACTTCACCTGTCATGAAAAAAACTTTTTTCAATTTCCCGATGAGCTGCCTTCAGCTATATAATAATTTACCTTATTGACTGTAACAGGCCACAAAGAGAATATGCTGCAGAAGCTGTGATAATTTGTGTTTAAAAAAAAACAACAACAACAACTGGTCAGCAGAAATATATTGCTGGGTCTGTGTCTGCGTATATGTTTTGTGTATCTGAGTGCTGGTAATGGCTAATGGCTGGGGGTGATCCTCGACCCTCAGCGCATGTCCCTCAACAGCTCAGCAGGGAGTTAGATATAGAAGGCTATTACTTATATCTGAGCACACAGGGAGGAGCTGAAGAGGTTGGGAGCCATGAATCAAGGGCGAGCAACCATCACACAGAGATTGATGAAAAGTCAACGCATGGTTAAGTCTGATTTCATTTACAAGCACAATTTTACTGGAGGTATGTGCATGGATGCACGTGAGCTGAGGGACAAACAACATACCTCAGGGCTCTGATTTAATAAAACAAATACTTGTAATAAATAATGGCACAATGACTTTGATGGAATGCTAGTGGGACTGCCTTGATCATCGATGCAAAAAAGCTATGAGTCCTCATCTTGGCACCTGCATCCGAGGTCACATCCTCTTCTTTTCATGTTTATAGCCTGCAGTGATGCATGGCATAAATTGGTAATCATATAGGTTTTATTTTTTCTTACATAGTATGTATTGAATATGGAAGAGAATGCATAATGTGCTAAATTTATGCAAATGCAATCATGACAAAGCATTTTAAATCTTTATGGCTTGCTGAATTTCTAAATGGATCCAATGTTTGTGTGATGTTAGCATGTAATACAAGAAAAAAAAACATGTATTTTCATTGCATTGCATGCAAACAAATGAGTACGCAGTGGCAAAGAAAAATTTTGGAATTCTGTTTTGGTTTGAAGAATGATCTTAGTCTGGTAGTTAGGCACAAATATTTTACACATATTTATTCAGAGTAGAGAAAACAGAATTAGAAAATAAATGGATATATTTACTTTTGACAAATCCAGGATGGTTTCTATGCCAATAGATTAATTTTGCACTCATTATATTATCTCCTATTTTAAATGATCTCCTGTATTATATTTGCTAAAGTTTGTTTCAAGCAGAACAAAATTATATACCATTCATTATTCATTATTATATGCATGCACTGGTATTTGTGACACAGATCTTGGAGACACAGTAATTGTACAAACATCACAAGAAAGTTCATTTTGAAGATTTACTGAAGTGAAACAATTCTTTTTACTAAATATTCAGGTACATGGTTAAGAAACTTGCTGCTCCCAGGACTCCCAGCTCACTACTGGTAGTTTCTAGGTGACATCATTACAATATCTAATTAAAGTTAACAAGCATTAAAATATTTTCAGGATTTCCTTTAAAATCGAGGATATGCATTAGCAAATAAACATGATCAGAATGTTTCTTAAAATGCTGATTGAATCTTATCATTGCAACGGTTTCCTATATTTGCCTGATATTCACATCTTCCTCTACTTTTCTTTCTGTCTAATTAACACAATTAATTCTTTTAAAATAACTCTCAGCACACTCATGTTTGCATATGCAAATTATCTTAATTGCAAATAATCTTATTTGCCCAACAAATCAGTGCATATTATTTGAGATCTTAAGAAATCAAAGCCACAGAAAAGCTACTTTTTTTTTTGATAATCTTTAGCTATAAGCTTGAGCTGTTGTATTTGTTATTGTGGCTGAAGATACTGTAGGACAAAATAGTTCTTAGGTCATTCTCTTGAGCTAATAAAATGTCTGGGAGTGCTACAGTACTAATCCCCAGTTAAATATTTGGTAAATGGTATGCCAGTACAGGTTGAGTAGTTTTAGAGCAGACTTTAGCATGGAGTTATGGGATAGCTTCTCTACATTGTGCATCCTATGCCGTTCAACATCCCCAGGGACCTCCATCCAAATGTGTGCATGATCCGCTCCAGCCTTCTGCTCTAATTTTATAATAATGATATTTGCCCAGGACGCCCTCTGCTTGCACAGTGTAATTACTTACATTTTATATGATGTCCATTATTGGAATTCGATGCCGATAAGAGCGCTCCATTAGAGGTTGTTATTATCACAGCTTGCTTTTTGCAACACTGTCATTACTATTTTACACTCTGTGGACTGGCAGGGTTTATGGCCATGCTGGAGAGTCAGTGTGATAGAGTCTTATTGTTTGAAGAGTTGAGCTGCACGTGCATTGACAGCTAGTTCAAAGTGAAAACTAGTTTCCATATGTACATGGATGATGGACATTTTGTATAACCTGGCAAAACATTTGCGTTCTGTAGCAGTCAATACATTTTCTCACATATATTTAAAATGATTTAAATAGACCTAGATAAGTAAAGGCAATTCTGTGGGATATTCACCTGTTATGTAATGAACATGAACATCATAAAATATAAATAAATAATTGATTCAAACCAATGTTATCTGTGTTTTATACTGCATATTGACTAGTGCCAGATTCAGATTATCACTTTGTTGCTGTTGCTGGGAAACTACATCATAAAAATAACATCACTGCAAAAGTTTTTTAAAAAATAAACAAAACAAGGCAGTTGTAGTAGACTTGTTATTATGATAAAAAAATTATTTTATCACTATACTCAAAAAACTCCTAAAAAAAAGCTCCTAAAACTATGACAATTTGTTAATTAAGTTATACCTATGGTGATAATATTATTATTCTATTGTTATATTGTTATAATATTGATTCTTCATATTATTACTAGCTCGAGTATTAATTGATTGATTGATTGATTAATTGATTTCCTCTTACATTATGCAGCTAGTTATAGGTCAGAAATTTCTTACTTTCCTTGTTTACCACTACCACTTTCCTTGTTTACTTTTCATGACCTGTAGCAATTGAAACATTAAGAGTCATGAATAATTAGCAGGAGTTTACAAGCTAGCAGAGAATATAGCCCAAGGCATATTTGTCAGCAATAAAAAATGAACTCCAAAACTTTGCCAGGAGGTCATTGCAGGTTTTTCTTTTAACAAATGAATGACAAAAAACATACATTCAGATTAACACAGAAATTCAGAGTGTAGAATATAAAGTAGTAACAAATTGTGTGCAAAATTTTCATTAACAGTTCCAATGTGACTTGCCAGTGCTAAGGGAGCGTATGCAAAATACGAGATCTGAAATATTAAATCTAATAACAGTAACATAATTAAGCAAATACAGCTCATGTCTTTAATGTATTATAGTACTAAATATAACTATAGAGGCTTTGATGAGCTTGTGGTAGCCAAGAGCAACATAATTCACTGTTATTTTTAAAACACTCAGGAGAAGACCCTGTAGATCCAAAAGCCCTGTCTCGTCTCTGACCTGCTATGTTTAGACATTTTAATCACATTCTTATGAGTTAGGTGGTTTACAGACAAAGACTGTGCAGTTATTTTTTTCCTGCATTTTCTTTAAAGGAATTAGTACTACAAATACACAGATTATGCTTTTACTGAAACCTTTGAGGACTAAGAAAACTTCTACTGTATAAATCCATTTTATTTTATTTGTGTAATATATAGAGATTATTTGCATGCATTTTACTTTGCCTTTTGAAAGTAGTACAAATTTTGCAGTTTTGCTGTACCAAATTATCTTGTAATAATGGAATAGTATTTGTTCTACTAATACCAAGTGATTTAGCATGCTTTGTTACATGGAAAAGCTGGAAGAGTTTACGACTTCAAAACCACAATAAATTGGATTACACAAATGTACAGCTACATGAAAGTCATCTTCTCATACAATCAACAAAACAAGAATACAGCTTATGTCAGAAGATCCTAGTTTCTTTCTGTGTTTATTTGTGGAGTGATGTCTGTTTATAGGGAAAAAAACTCTTAACTGCAACTTTTTTTCTGGTTTGGAAAACGAGCTAATAGCCCTGGGGAAGTTTGTAATAAATGGCTGAGGTTTGATGCTGTGTAATCTCTGATCATCAACAACTGCAACAGTGTTTTTCCTTACAATGCCTGCAGAAATCCTAATAAAAAAAAATGCATTGTCACACTGAAAGCTTTCCTCGCATGTAATCTGGCGCTGCTTTGATAATATGCTTAAAGGCACAAGAAACACGCTTTAGTTTAACACGCTTAACTTCTTAGCTTTAATGGCATCATGATCACTTCATTTGGGTGGGATACCTTGATTAAATGGATACAAAAGGATATAACTATAATGTGAAAAATGTTTGAAAACTGTACTTATATAACGGTTACATAGCCTACATTAGACTGTTTAAGCTAACTAAATTTACTAGCACTTTAACTAGCACCATATTACTTATATTCAGTTATCTTAAATATGTTGAACAAAATTGTTTTTGATACTGTTTTTATATTTTCCAGAAAAAAAATAGCTTGTCGAATGTTGTTAAAGCTGCCATTGATGAAATATTGGAGCCATGATGATAATGGTATTTATTTTGAATAGCCTTTTATGGTTCTCAGCTGATTTATCATAGATAAATAATGCATAGATAGATGAGGGATGATGTCATAACTAATGTCAAACAGATAGAAGGAAAGTGTGTGGAATGATAGAGAGAGGGAGAGAGAGAGAGAGAGAGAGAGAGAGAGAGAGAGAGAGAGAGAGAGAGAGAGAGAGAGAGAGAGAGAGTAAGCAGGACTTGCTCTTATTTGAGTTGAAGAGAGAGCATGAACCAGAGTAGACAAGTGAACAGTCAAGTTCACAGGAGTCTGATCATATCACCTTAGAACCTGATATCCACTTAAAGTAAATCAAACAGTGCTGTTCAACAGAGACAGTCAGTCTGTCGTGTCTTGACTGGGAGAGGGGCGTCTTCATTGAAAAAGACTTTTATCCAGTACCCAGATAGACTTAAATCTTTGAAACCCTTTATACTCTACTATAAAGTACAGCCTGATCTGTTTATATGATGCCAGTATGTTTAAAATGATCGATACCTCCCCCAAAATAGATGAGCAAAAATAATAATAAAAATGATATTTATTAAAAATAGGAACCATGGGCTGTATTCGGTTTGCAGTTTGGTTACTGTTCACATGCTCTTTGTATCAAATGTCAAAAAAACACAAACACAGCATCTTTGTGAGATTTTGATAATGATGCCAGGCACGGACATGCGGAGCTCAGGTCATGTTTACTCTCTGCTTTGGCTTCATTCTTTGACTTTCATGGCAGCAGTATAAAAGTTGGCCATGATAAAAAATTTTATGGATTAAGAATATGAATGAGAGCTGCAACCCAACTGATTGCAGGCATATCAATTCTATTCTTGGGAGGCTTTAGGGACATTTTAGATGCTTGAGTAAACAGTTAGCTTCATATTTATTATTATTTATTATTATTTATGTATTACTCGGTATTTATTTATTTATTTATTTATTTATTTATTTATTTATTTATTTATTTATTTATCTTTCTTTACCAGATTTTCAAAGCTGTATGAACAGTTATGGACCTTTTCTAAACTGTTCAGTAACGACTGAATTCTCAGTATAATGAGAATACTGTATATAAAAATATTATGTAACTGATGGGAAATGTTTGGTGAAAATTCTCTACATTCATGTATCACTTTATCCGATGCATAATTGCTTCTTGTTTCTAGTATCAGCACAAACAACATATAGTAAAAGTTTAAAACTATATAGTAGGGAAACAAGCAGATACAAATACATTATTCAGATTGAAGGTTCACAGAGCACCTAGTTGAGACTAGAGATGTGACTCTGGATCCTGAAGGATGCAACCAAAAAGCTGCACAGTTTTTTCTTTCATGTGGGCATTTACATCTAGTTGAGAATCTATGACAGTCTAAGGCAAATTCCTTTGTCATGTTCACAATTTTTAGAAACTATTGTGGGTACAAACAAAAATAATATCTGTCCGAGTGAGATTAACAGAGTTAATGATCAGAGGTGCTATTCGAAGACTATTCTGACAGTGCTAATATTATTTACTTACTTACTTACTCACTTACTTACTTACTTATCTATTCTTCAGTGCTTTCTATGGGTTCTGTGAGAATAGTAGGAGATAAAATCTATAAGCACTTTATTTTCTGAAATATTATCTTTATCTCTTGAAATTTGAAGGAATATTTATAACACACGTTTACTGGTATGATTTACAAAATAATGAAGGCACTTCAATCAAAACCTCTGAAAAACTGGAAAACACAGTGATTAAAAATCGAGAGCAGTTACTACTGTAGAACAAAAGAAGATTACAGCTAAAATGGTTGAAGGTTACAGCTGTCAAATATTAGTAGGAAGTGTAGAGGCTCTTGCTTTGAATGATTTCAGCACATCTGCAGCCACAGGAGATCGGTGTAGTAGATTTCTTAGCAATAATTTGGTGTTTGTAAATCTGAATACAGACACATATATGAGTGTTTAGAGAATATACAGATACAGAACAGAGTGTATAAAGAGGGTCAAGCCAGTTTTGAGCCAAGCAAGGTAAACTGAACATTCCTGGCTGTTTGATTGTTTAGAATAAAACCAGAAACAATTGTGTGTGTGAAATTAAATATCTCTGCCCCAGAGGCTCATGTCTAGTTCAGTCTCAGATAAAAATGGCAAATGGCTTTAAAGCCAATCTCAGATTTTATGAGTTGTTGAAGCTTTGTCTGTTTTCCCTCATTCTGTAATATTGAAAGGAAAAATGAAGGTATTGATTTTCTGTCTGTTTCTCTCTGTTTGGAATATTAAAATAGACATGGATGTCTTGCACATAGCCCTTTTCCTTATTGTCAGTGATAGCTGATGTGTAATGTGAAACTCTAGAAGTAAATTTTTCATATGGAAGATGGAAAGCCATGGGGTTAAAAGTTTCACTTGTAATACAGCATTTAAAGATGAATCGTTACTGTCCCCTTCCTGACAATAATGAGTTTTGTATTTGAACCCTATAGATCTCTTAAAGAACATTTAGCTCACTGTTGGTGTAATCATAAACATTGTCCTGTGCTCCCACGATATCAAAACACTCTCATAGTGAATATCACACTAACTACTTTGTATTAGCAGAATGTGCTTTTAGAAGTGTTCTGATTTATTATCACACTATCCAGTGTCACCCAGAAGAGCCTGGACTCCCTTTTGAGTCTGGTTCCTCTCAGCCTTTCTTGCTCATATCATCTCAAGGAGCTTTTCTCTGACACTGTTGCCTCTGGCTTGCTCATTACAGATCTAAATCTATATCTGGATTTCTGTAAAGCTGCTTTGTGACATTATCTATTGTTAAAGGTGTTTTGGACTCTAGCTGATGGCAAATGAGAAGAACCTTGAGCAAGTGAATACAGAATCAAGATGTTAATTTATGTTTAAAACCCCATACTGCAGATGATCTTTCATCCCTTATGTCATTTTAACTCGTTTTCATGGGGTGTGTAATAGTATGTCACACATCACAGCATGTTCAGACATTGTGTTCAGGGGTGTGAACACATTTCACTGTGACATTTGCCTGTTCTAAGTGCTGCCATTATTATTGTCTTTAACAGAATGTTCACAATAGAAAAGATAAATGCTGATATTATGGATTATTTATATAACTGATAAAGTAAATTCAGTAAGATGTTACAGGTAATGACATGATTATTGCACCTCATACTGTACTTCCCTTTCATTTTAGACTGCTGTATTCTATATAGCAACAGAAATGATGCTTGAAGAAATAAACCTAGGTAAGAGTGAAGGGCAGAGGAGCAGGTGCAAAATATTAAAAGAAATAATAACCCAGACTTTGGCTGGAGGTCACTTTGAAATCTCCCAAAGCAATTGTTCCAAAGCTGTATGTCTTTCTTTTTAAAAACACCCTTGAGATGAGCACCACAAAGGTTACAATGTTAAGGCAGCCAGTATTAATGGTGAGTCTGCTAAACTGAACCGTATTCTCAGGGTTAAAACCTCCCTGAGTGACCATGGAATGCAATGTTTGAGGAAAATATGTGACTCTGAGCCTTACATCTCTACACAATCTATATGTGGCCTTCTCAAGGTCAGGGCTGCCACAAATGCCAACCATTTTAAGTGATTTTTGTGTCCTGTCAAAAGCCAGTGCAACTTTTTTCATGGTTTCTCTTTGATTTCCACAATACTCTCTTTTGGAGTTGTAAATTGTTTTTCACTGAATGGATTCTCCTTGAGCTCGTCATTGTGATATTTTATTAAAAAAACATTATGGGGAAAGTTTGTTTTGAAGGATGTCCTTGGCATTTGACCGTGTTTTTATCTTGTATGTATAACTTTGAAATAAAGACATGGCACGGTATTGTTTGTGACAAGTAAGAGTGTGAAAGCCTTTAACCTCACAGTGATACGATTTCCTTGACATTTCTATGGTGCAGTGTGATAAAGTTTAATGATGTGCATGCACTGGCTTCAGCATTTCATGTGTAGAGAAATTATTAAAACAGCTATTCCATTAACTGTTAATATTAAATGTAGTGGTTTGCTTTTTTAAAAAAAAAATTGTAAAAAATTAATAGAATTTAGTATTCTTCTTTATATTTATTTAGCTATATTCTATTTCTGCTGCACAAATAAATAAAGACATACAGAACACATCTTGCCTATGTTTAGACACAGCCCTTGACAATGTATGACTAGTGTATACCAGAACTCTCCAAAAATTCATATCATGGTGAGGCCAGAGGTTTTCATTCCTAGTCCTCACAAACAATATGCTGTGAATTTATTTACTGTTATCGCTAACCTCTGAATTCAGTAACCTCTGAATTAAAAAAAGAATTAATGCACTATAATTTATATATGATTTTATTCTTACACAAGATTTGTAAAAAAAAAAAAAAAAAAAAAAAAAAAAAAAAAAGCCTCACATAAAGACTTTAACTCGAGTAGTGACTGACAGCCTGCTTCCCTCGCCGTGCTTTTAGAAATCATTTTTTTTTAACAGCTCTACATGCAACAGTAATCAGTATATTTACACAGACTGTCAAAGCAAAGTAACTCATAGTACTTAATTTGTATTAACTTTTACTTTTCTTATCTTAACTCTTAGAAATTTATTCTGTCAATCTTTAAAAACTCTAAAAGCAACCTGACTTTCCCTCTGGAGTTACTTTTAGAGTTTCCATGTAATAATGACAACAGAAAGTTTCCTGTTTTGAGAAGGTTCTAAATGAACCTCATTAGAAAGCTATAATTATTATCCATCCAAAAATAAAAAATTTGTGCATTTATGCAGCAGAAAGTACATACTTCTTATAAAAGAAATTCAATCAGTTCAGCTCAAAAATGTTCTGAGAAGTTGTACAAAATAAAGCACATAAACAAAATAAAGCACATAAACAAAGACCATGTAGGAAATAAAAGAAATAGAGACCAATGTAACAGTAATACAGTGTTTTCTGTATTGATTAAATGCTTTTTAAATCATTTTTGACATGTTGCAGGTTTTGGGTTGGATAATAGCAGAGGTTTTGCGATGGTAATAATCACCATGCTAGTTTTTCCCTTTTTTTAAACTAAGCATGCTAAACTAAGCATGCTTTTAATAACCGTGCACAAAGGTTGCCATGACAGTGTGTAAAAAAAAAAAAAGGAACAAAAAAAGGTTGTGGCTTTGTGCTTTGCCACTTTTGTGCAGTTTTGTTATAGTTGTGCTGTGATGATTTAGCTTTGTGTCATGAATAGTATAATGCTTACTAGTTTTGTTTTGTTTTTGATGTGTAAATTGTCATGATGACTGTTCACACAATATGTGCATGTTGCATTATTGTATTATTGCATCACTTTTGTTAACATTTACATTTCCTTTCAACAACTAGCAATCCTGCTTATTGGCTACTAATCACTAGCAAAAATATCTCTCACCTTCTCTCACTTAACTATTCAAAATTATTTATCAGTATTATTTTTAAACAGCTACAGAGAAACATACAGTCAGTGGATCTATCTGAATGTACAATAGCTGTCCATTGTTACTTGTAAAGCCTTCTGATAAGCTAACATGTAGCCGTGCTTGTTTATTTTTAATTGATATAATTTAATGGTCTTAATAGAGAGTTAGTCAGCGTTAATATGATATGGTATGTATATTCTCATGCCTCTCTTTATGCCTCTCTTCATGCCCCATTCCAGAATTTGGGGCATTTTAATATTATACTTGTTGTGTATGTTTTGGGTTGCATAAGGATGCAATAATACACTCCTTTAAATTTAGGATTTGTTGCAATTCTGCTGATAAACATGAAAACACTTACTTTGATGAAAGCATTCTGTATATCTATTTTTTCCTGGGATTTAATGAATTTTGTTTAATAAAAAAATTCTCACAAGACATAAATCCCTCTCGTTCATTTGTTCGTTCGTTCATTTATTCATTCTGCAGTCCAATGAAAGCTTCCACAGGCCACATCTGCAGTCTGTTTCTGACTGACCAGGCACACAATAAATCAAATTACTGTGTAACTGTCCTTCAGGGAGGAATCTAGCCCTGAACACAGTCACACTAGACTTTTTAACTGTGACATCAGCTCATTAGATCACAGAGGTCAACCGCCCAATGCTCATTTAGCGACCAGGCCACCAATAATGGACACTTTGGCCATCATTGGGATGGAGCAGTGTGTCAAAGCAGTGCTGGACTCCAATTTGAAAAGTACCTGAAAGCTCCAATGGGAATCTGCCCTGTGTCTTAGCACCGTTTGTCCAGTGACCTTCAAGGGTCACGTATTACTTTATTCTTATATTTTTAGATAGATTTCTTGGATTTTTTTTTAACAGTCTTTAATTTAACTTTTGATTTATTATGATTAACTTTTCTTATATTCATTTTAGATACAATTATTTCAAGATTATTAATGATACTGAAATCTGAAATGAATTTCAGTTTTCCAGAATAATGTTGTATACTGTTTTTTCCCCCCAAAATAAAATAAATAAATAAATAAATAAATAAAATAAACTATGTCGATCCGCAGACATATTTATACAATTCCATTCTTGATAACCTACTCAGGGTCATTTTTTCATAAGAGGTCCTTTAAAAATGATTCAGTCAATATAAACTGGCATCTATCATGTTGTTGCTGTTTTTTGAATGTCTGGCCTTCAAATAAATGAGCTTCAGTGTGGGGCATTATGCATCTTTCATGTATACGCTCAAGAGACATTTGTTCAGTGGAAAAGCAACCCAAGTTGAAGCACTCCAGGCACCTGTGATTGATTTTCTCTTGTGTGGCTTTGAAGCAAAGCTGATGGCTTTTTTTATTCACCAAAAGTAAGAGCCAGATTCACAGGACAGCAGTGATCATTGTGTCTGGTTGAATATTATCTTTAGTTTTCCTCAAGGCAAACTGAAGTATGTCTTTCAGTTTCAATAACCATAAATGTAGTTTCTCCACATACTCCACATGACATGCTGGGCACATATGAAAACATATTTTATAGCTCTGAATAACTGATGAATGGCTCAATGAGATTTGAAAAGTAATAAGAATTGTAACAACCTATTGTTGTTTTTTTAGAGAAATTATAAAACAACTTGTAATGGTTCTTTCTGTAATGTTTCACTGCATATCATACATATATACGTACTTTGTATTACCTGATTATTATCAAGTGCCTACCTTCCTAAATGGCTACACATGATGCAACAAGTGCTTCAGACACATGTAATAATGCAAAATTACTTTAGAGTGGTAAAAAAGATAAAACTACCCCCTGTTTTTTATGACCTTATGTACATTTGCATTATATACTTTCCAATGTTTCCCAAGTGAGGATGGCTTCCCTTGTGAGCCTGGTTCCCCTCAAGGTTTCTTCCTCATATCACCTTAGGGAGTTTGTCCTTGCCACCATCACCTCCGCCTTACTCATTAGGGATAGTGGAAAGAGAGTTAGAGATATATAGTAACTAAATTTTGAACTTTAAATTTATTCATTCTTATTTTTATTTGTATTTTTTTCTTACTTCTGCAAAGCTGCTTTGAGACAATGTAAAGTTCTATATACAAATAAATTGAATTAAATTGAATTGTTTTTGGTTTCTCTAAGAATATGGCAGAGAGGTATAATCACTGTCATGCTGTCAGAAATAAAGGACAGGCCTGAGCCTGGTGTAATATCACATTTCACTTGTTAGCATTCAGTAGCTATTTTGAAATGCTCTGGAATAAATTGAGCGGTTCTGTGAAATATTTAAAAGAAATATATTCCTCTGCAGCCGCTTATAATTAGTGTGATATGTGACTGTTGGGTCTGGGAGCTTCGGTTTTGCTAGTCAGAAACTGTACTCTTCATATTTGTAATGGCATAACTGTGTTTTCCTGGAATGCACTTGGAAGATATTTGAATATGTTAAATTTGGCTAAAAGAGCATTCCATGATAAATTTATCAATGAATGGTGAAGTTTAGTTAACATTCATAAACCTCTTTGTAAGTGAAAAATGAGCTAGCAACAAATTATCAAATCAAAATGGAATATTTAGTTTGCCATGAATGCAAAAATGAGAATGATTTATTTGTTTCATTGAGCAGGTAAACATTTGGAAAGATTTAGTGCTTGTAAATTGATGTGCATACAAATGTAGTCAGTGGAAAGCACAAGATTTCATTTCAGGTAGTAAAAAGATCAGGCTAAATAATCAGTCAGTACCGTCTAGCTCCAGTTGGTATGGCTATTTAAGTTAAATGTTTATGGAATTATGTGTTATGGAAATCTGATAATGTGATTTGTTAATATTCAGTATGTGCCCTGATCCATTAACTAATAATTTATTTCTAAAAGTAATTAAGCAATTAAGCAATTAATTCTATATTTTGTTGAATACATTAGCAGCTATTGTAGGTCCCTGGAGCACTAATGGTTAGAAAACCTATGCCAAATCAGATATGAGGAGCAATGATCAACTGTGGCAACCCCTAATGAGAGTAGCTAAAAAAAAATAAAACATTAGCCAACTTTGCTTCTCAGTAAAAAGTGAATTCTATGAGATGTGTCTCCTACTTTTAAAGAAAATAAAAGAGAAATAACATTTGTGTTGCTTGTTTAACTTTGCCAAAAGTACTAAAGGTATCTTTCGGGTGTTTGGCACCTGCTTCCTAAACCCTTGAATTAAGGCTCTTAGTTAATGAATGAGTGGGGCATCAGCCTGAAACTTGTTTTACAATTGTCTTATGCTATTATTCAGGTAAGGATAAGTTAAACTAGTTAAAATATTTTTTATACCTTTTGACAGACAAGCTAGGATCTCCCAGTGACCCAAAGCCACCCTCTCCTTTGTTGCACCATGCCACAGTTTAACACCTACCCAACCACTGTGAGCATCTCTGTCTTTTTGACAGTGATAGATGTGCTGCATCTCCCAGGATAGAAGCCTTCACAGAGTTACCTTTCAAAAGCAACAGCACTCAATAAGACAAATGGTCATGACTGAAAAGCACCTTCACATAGTCACTGAGAGTTTGATGTCGCTCAAAGCTGCAAAGTGATTGTCTGTATTTGCATGTTACAACCATTTGAATTGTCTGAGTCAGATTACGGATACCAGATATACATTTTGGATCTCTCTTATGGATCTTTTGCATAATCTGTGAGACTTAAAATGATTATTTACATTATTTAAAATATCCCTGGATTATTTTAAAATTAGCTTTATTTTTTTTTATCCATAATCATTTCGTTGCCTTGTACTTGTACATGTGTAATGACAATAAAGTTTAATCTAATCTAATCTAATCTAATCTAATCTAATCTAATCTAATCTAATCTAATCTAATCTAATTTGTCCTGTAGAAGCAAACTGGAAGCTTTACTGTAATTCTATTGGAGATATTCTGTCTAAAAATCAGAGACATGCACCCTGATATACCAGGGATTTTTAATAAGTATGTACACTCTAGGTGGTTAGACAAGGCATGGGTTTTTATTTCCGACTGTGCCCCACTGCTGAAAAAAATACAACAACAACAACAAAAAATGTTGCCTTTAATCTAGCCTCTCTACTGATTGTTCAAGACATTTTGCTTATTCCCATGAGTTGAACTTTGTGAACTGTTGAACAATGGAGGGATTTAATCATCCAGCACCATGGAGTGTAAGAAGATGGTAGATGCCAATGTAGATTCCAAGCTATTTCACTAAACCACTGTGAAGCAGAGCAATTATTTATGCTTCATGCTCGTTATTTCTTAAATGGCACCAGTTTGTTTGGGCTCTGAAGCTTGGAAAAGGCTCTCTAACACTAACACTAAATTTAGATTACTGGAGACACTCTATAGATTAACTCTACAGATATAGATATGTTTATAATAAACTAAATACCTACAGGGTTCACATGGGCTGGATTTCTTAATGTTATAGTAATAGAAATGAGTAGTTCAAGCAATATAACCGAATAAAGTGGAAACAAAAGAGACAAGCTGAGAGTTTAGAGATCTACTAAACATCATCAGCACTAAACTAGACCAAAGGTTGCAAGTCTATAGATTGTGTGTAGTGTGTAACTAATAATTATGAGCAATCATACACTGTAGGCATACTGTTTACAATAAGCTGATGGTTAGTAGGCTGGTTCATAGCAGTCATGAGGCAGGTTATTGACAGTCTTTATACAGTATGATGCATTGTTGTGTCTACAATTGACTAAAGCATTATCCAAGTTTTACAGCAACATTAAAAGTTATGTACATGTGGCTACACTTTTTTGTGACTGTTTTATTTGTCATTATCTACATAATCCTATATACCAATTATATTAATATAGAAGAATATTTACAAAACAATTAAAGAATAATTACAAAAGGCTAGAACATGGTGTTCTATTTTCATGTCCTACACAACAGTAACAGGTTAAACTATTACACTGGGATGCAAGCAACATGCTATTTTGAAGATATTGAATAATCAGTGTAGTCATTTAAATTAATTAGCCTTGTGAGGATCTTTTAAAGAGTGTCATGACTTATAAACCATCCCTTCTTTTACACCCAGAGCGTTCACATGGCAAAAATCCATACCTAGCTAATACAATCTCATTTCTTTCTCTGCCCTGCCAGTTTAAATAGTCTATATTGAATTAACTCCATAAAAACAGAAATCGATCTTTCCGTTGCCCATCTTGATACTGCTTTTCGCACCACTGAACTCATAATCATCTCTGATCCAGGCATCCAGGCTTTGGGCCAAAAAAAAACTTTGGTCACCAAGAGTCACAGATATATGAACATCAGATATGTGCCACTTTTCCTATAATACCACACTATTACAGTTCTATATTAATGCACATTCTGTGTATCCTTGATTGACCTTTCAGCAGAGTGCACTAACTAATTTCAGGGATCTCATTTATCAGCTACAGAAAGCAGTCGAGAGTAAGTAGAAGTGTGTAGCTTAGAATTTAAATCAGTAAATAAGTAATAAGTAAATCTCTATTGCAACAAGATATAAGTTACTGATGTATTAGCTTACAGTGACCAGGACACATTAATATGCCATGTCCACTAGTTAGTGGTGTATCATTTGCAATGTTTCATTTAAGCGATTTTTTTTATGTCAATTGTAGGCTTTTTAATAAATCAGAGCCATGGTGGACAACAGAGGCACAGTGGAGAAAAAATTAAAACACACACTTGTGAATTGATGCTGACAGTGAGTGCTGGAGGGGTATTTGATGTGGATGAAATATTCCTGTGACTGAGAAACAAGAACGCCTGAATCAAAGCAAACAAGAATAATGGAGCGGGGAATGACACATTCATTATTCATGATGGAGCTTTTGCGATACATTTATTTTTCCATTTACTCATTTATTATTTTTTATTTATCATCGGATCTTGTGCTGTAAGCAGAAGAGTGGTTGCATCTCAGTTTCAACTGTGTATCCTGAATGCCATATCCTGGGACTAGATCAGCATTTTATTAAAAAAAAAACACCTTAGTTTAGATGTTTAAATGTTCATGAAATACACATGGGTTCTCTTCGTCTTTCTTACTATTTTTTTTTCTATTTTATTATAAAGAATTTATAATATATGGGTGGTTATATGACTAGTTTTGGTGAAGGATGTTGGGGAGCTGCACGGTTACTGCACGACGGTGAAGTAGCTTTGCATAAACAACTACATTCCTTTATCACAATGGAGATTAATTTGAATGTGTACCAGTCACAGTCTCTCTTTTTTGGGGGGAATTTATGTATTGCTTTCCAGTGGCAGAAAATTGCCCAAATTTGATGAAAAATGTTCACCCACTCAATCTTTTATGCATCAGTCATATGGGAGCCATCAGACGAACATAAATTAGAGAAATGCATGGTGAAGGCCTCATTTATAAAAGCAAAAATAATCACAAAACAGTCAGCCCTCGGGGAACTCAAACACAATTTCCATTTGCTTCATATCCTTCATTTTTCTCCTCTGTCACTTTCTGTACCTGGTCCCCCTCATCTGGGGACAATCATTAGACTAATTAGCAGGTAATCAATGTTTAATTAAAATGCGGTTGTTAATGAAAATGACTGGTGGCACAATTTAGAGTCAACACTTTCTGTCCCTGCATTCTCATGTGAAATGCTTCCTATAGTAAAGTCTTATACTGAACAGCATAGTTTTGAAGTTGTTAGAAAAGGTAAATAAGTAGTCTTATTGAACCAGTCCATTGACTTAATATGTATATTTAATTTGCAAGAGAATTTGTCCAGGAGGCTCTTCAGAGTCTTTAATTTCACAAGTTTTGTTTGGCATTACACAACAGTCCACTGTATTATCATGCATCACTTTACTTGCCTCATTTTAAATAAACGCTTCAGGAACTACTTCCATTTTTGAAAATTGCTTAAGAAATAAAATGTATTGTTACTAAAATGCAAAAACATGGGATTGGTAATGACAGGATTTATCTGTTGTGAATGACACTTTCCACTGCATCTTTCCAAAAACCTATGTTGTACCATGTCATGGGTTCAGTCTAAATTCCTTGCACATGAAATGAAATATAAATGTGGGTGCTCTTTCTAGAATAGACATGGCATAGTTCTGTGGGTTCTTAGTGATCATTTCCTTTAATTTGGACAGAGTGTAATGAGGGACTGTAATAAAACATCTGTTTTAGCAAAGTCAGTGATTAAAACTGACCTTTGAGTAAAGCAGGGGAGTGCTTAATGACTACAGCAATATACAAAAGTGAAAAATTAATGCATTATCAATTTAATTAATGTCTATACTGGTCCTAAAGGCATTATGCAAATGGGAGTGAATCTTAATGTCTTCCACAAGAGATCCTAAGGTCTGATGATTGCCCATAGACTTTTACTCATGAAGGCTCTTTTGTCAATTACAGACCCAACCTTGCTATAGTTATCCTTCAAACATTATTAAATTAACTTTGAGCCAGTGTGGTTGAGGCATTGGTATTAATGGTATTAATGGGTATTGAAATTTTACCCAGATGACCCTTTTTTTAATCTTTTGAGGTCAACCAATAATTAAACATTTCTAATTAGTCTAAAGCTGTTGATTAAGTTTCTCTAACAGCAAGGCTTGAACAATAGCTCCAGCTGCAAGCTTTATATTAATGTGCTCATTCTAAAATGTTATGGTAATATGTTACATCTTACACAGGGACTCGGGTTGTAGTTACTTCACATAAATTGATTAAAAAACATTAAATGAAATCATTAATATGGTATTAATACTGCAATTTTTCTGTGAGGAGACAGAAGCCGTCAGAACTTTGTAACCGTCATCTGTAAAGTCGTAAAAAAGTCTTCAGGTTGGAGAACTTTTTGTTTTTTTTGTAACATCACAAGCTGATTAGGAAAAAAAACAGATTATACTTGCTTAAAATAATAACTGGAACCAAATGTTTTAGTGAGCATTTCACAAAAGGCTCACAATAACCATAACAAATAGAAATTAATAGAAATATTTGGCAGACTGGTATGGTATAAGAGGTATAAAATTGTGCTGTTATGGGAAAATAACACATCTCACAATTCCATTCTCATCAATACTGGGAGGAGATTGTTTACTTTGTGTCTCGTCGACCCTTCACTAGATGTAGATAGTGATTCCTTTTAGTGCATTGACTGTTGAGTAAAAAATCAAGCAACAACGATTTCCTCACCTCACCTTTTGATAACTAAAGGCAAAAAGTGCTGTTGCTGTAATACATAAAATCTTGTTTACAGTGCAAACACACTACTTAAAAGCACAAGCTTTAAATTGCATAATGTGGGGACTGATATTCAGATCTCATGTTTCGATACTAAATGCAGTATAGTGTTAAAATTCATTATATAAACTGCTTTGTCTGGATTTCTGTTGGCTTCATGAAATGTTTCAGTGGTTTATGTATTAACTACAGTATACATTAGCCTTTTGTTTCAATGTTCTTTTTTTTTTTTTTGGATGTTAAACACTACAACAGAACATAAGGTCATACTTTAGTCTTAATCACTAAGCATTTATATGCCATATGTGCTTGATATTTACGTCTTCTGTTAAACACACACCATGTATTGCATTCATTTACTGCATAAAAGCACACCAGCTTTATGCTTTTTGTAGTCTGTTATTATTTAGACTACATTCATTTCATGTATTTCCCTTTTAGGCTGCAGGCTTTATTTCTCATGTAGGCATGGATATTTTCAGATTAAGATTAAAACCCTAGGTGAGCATTATCACAATAACCAGCAAAGCTAAGAATTTTTGTTTACAATTGTGGCAATTGTTGAATTGTGTGATTTCACTTCCTGTATCAGCCTGTTCTAATTCATTTCTACACAAATTACAACACTGAGCAAGAAAAAAGAAAGATATACTTTCATTTCCATTAGTCACAGCAAAAAAGCACGGTTTATAGTACAGAAAATAAGACATTCTCCCACTTGCCTAGCTAGACATTCTCACACTTAAAATCCTCATTATTAGCCAAGAATGACTGTGATTAGGCTTAGCTTTGGGGAACAATGCAGCTATTCACCATACAGTACATGTACACCATGTGCTTAGGATATTAAGAAAACAATTAGTCTGCAGCATTGGTGAAGCTAACAGGTAGGGATATGGGGTGGATTGGGCACACCTGTTTTCCATTTGAATGACTGACCCACCCAGAAAAGTTCTTGTAACTAGGGACCACCCCAAAGTCCAGTTGGTATTGATAAGAAAAACAAACAAACAAGAAAACAAACAAACAAACTAAAAACAATTCACGTTTGCTGTCAGTTTAAGAAATTGTAAAGTATTTTGGTTTCTGTTAACAGAGAAATGTTCAGAGTGGAGACTAGACCTGTCTAAGAGCTGCTGTACAGAACTGTATTTTGTTTGTTTGTTTTCATAATCTGATCATTATGTCATTATCTGGGCAATTATGATTTCTTCTGTTATTATCTGTAAAATTATTTTAAATGTATCTGCAACCAAAGATTAATACATCTATGTACAGCTGTCCGTCTTGCACTCCAGTTAGTGTAGGGTAATGTTAAATGTTGTAGAAATGTTGACAATTCAATTCTAGTTGGCTTGAAATGAGTTTTGTCTACTCTCTCTCTCTCTCTCTCTCTCTCTCTCTCTCTCTCTCTCTCTCTCTCTCTCTCTCTCTCTCTCTCTCTCTCTCTCTCTCTCTCACTCACTTTCTGTGCACTACAGTAAACAGCTGGCATTTGTGATGACTGTACTATGTGTTATGAACTGAAGAGAATTAGGTCACAGCTTAGCTGACTGAACTGGCAAAAGTACATTTTGAGTGATAGTCTTTCAACTCTTTGGCCACATTCTGCTTTTGTTTAAATTCACATGAAGAAAATGATCTATCACACTAAGTGATCCAATATAACACAGCAGATAGAGTTACTTTCACAAGCAACTGTGCATACACTAATGATAACATCCTACAGAAGAAAAGTTCCTCACCTCACATGAAACTAGACCCCACAACAGCTGTTTACATAGCTGTGATATGCACAGCAAATTCATTCATAACAACACAGATCTGATAGCAGTTCTTACTGTAAAATAAATTATTTATATTTCAGGTGTGTCTTGTGGACATTGTACAACAATAAATGTTTGACTTCAGGGTTTGGGGGATCAATTCCAAAACATATAGTAAGTGCAAGCAATGTAATGTGCTATACCACCAACTGATTAGCTGTTTTGAAATCTGGCACAGAAAAAAAAAGTAATTTACGTGCTGTACCATGGCAAAACCAACCGAGAAAATCCCCAGAATCCAGAGCTTTAATTCCACCCGTAGCATATGGCTTGTGAGTTGTCAAACAAAACGCTTGCAAGAGCACAACAGATTTTACAAAGAAAGCAATAGAAAATTGTTATTATATAAGAATGGAGCTCTTCAATGCATGATTAACTGCTGTTAGATAATAATATTGAACTTATAATGAAGCAAACGATGTAGGCAAATATTTCCTTAGCTTTTTCTTAGGTTTAGACATTCAATTTTGTCCAAAACCAAATTTATGATATATATTTAGATGAGGATTATTATTCATTCCAATCCTAATCTACCATCCCAATGAAGTCATTCGCTCTACCTTGCCATCCTTTTGTAAAATGTCTGACTATGCCTTCTCTTTAGAAATATTTGTACTTTATTTAAGTATAAATTCTCAATTGTTAATTTAAACATCTAATATGCTAAGTGATTACAAGCAAATAACAATTTTTTTTCTACAATAAATATATCCATACACTGACACTGGTGTTTACAGCACAGATTTACTGCTCTTATTTCTTGATGTTGACCCAAACGGCTCTTCAGATGTCAAACTTGGCTCTCAGTGTTCCCATAAAAGAGCCAAAACAAAAATAGCTGACTCATCCACATATGTCACATGTCTAACTTTTACCTGGTCAGAAGGCTTTTTCAGCTCAGAAATCTCTGGAAAACAATATTAATAAAAATTCTACCTTTGTTACTAAAACTAACTCTAGATCCTTTTGTTACTTGAATAAACAGAAATGCCTGAAGTAGAAAAGTCCTTACAATTTCCTTATCCATCTCCCCAGTTCTTGGTTGTTTCTTTTTTGAACTTAATGAAAAAGTGTCCAGTGATACAGTCTAATCAACTAGGTTAGATCATAATATTCACAGTGTTCAAAATCACCACAGTAATCACTACTGAATGTTTTGAATTTGATTTCACATGAACATTGCATGTCACATGAAAAGTACACTAGTCAACACTGTCCTTAAAAAAATCATAATATCCTATAGTTTTTCTCTATTTTATGCACTATAAACTTCTTGTTACTTTAGTATATAATAATATGAGATACTTCCTCCAATGATGTATCATTCATTTTACTCAAATATGACTAATAAGTTAATTATAAAACACTTTATCAGTTGGTTGTGTACTTTCAAATGTCACTCAAAAGGTTACTTATCATTTCATCTTTATTCATCTAATTCTCATCCTTATTAAACTGTACATGGTATTATCTATGCTCTGTCTGTTTCAACATTGTAGTGGTACTGTATAAACTGGTTTGGTGTTCTGAGTCAAATTGACCCGTTTTATATTTTTACTAAAAGTCTTTTTTTGAGGGCTGTATTTTATAGGCAGTGGCTGCAATAATATTTTTATTTTTATTACACAAATTCTAACTTTTTCACAAAACAGATGACACTTACATTTTCTTTTTCTTTCTTTCTTTTTTTTTTCTGCAGTGAAACCATATTGGTCAGTTTGACCTGAACAGTACCAAAGAATCCAAAGAGTGAACAAAGCACATGTTAAAGCAAGAAAATGTGATAAAGAAATGATAGATGATTTGACTTTTACATTTATTTACTTTTCATTTCTTTAGTTTCTGTCCAGTCTGAGCACATTGTGTAGTTTTGTATGCAGTGTGTTCCCCTCCTGTGGCTGGATTAAGTCATGACAGTTTGCGTAGAAAACCTTTGGAATGAGCAAAGATCAACCCTCATACAGTCAATTATATAGTCTTTTTTCTTAAAATATGGTCATCTTTTTAAAATTAATTTCCATTTACTTTTACACACTGTGTCTAAAATGATCCTGTGCATTGATACATATTCTTTATACATATTTTTCATTATTATGTGAACATTTCTTTTTTTTTAATCTAGCTGCCTAAATAATGGATGAGTTTGACATAACTGACCTTGAGCCAGTTTGAATGAGAAAAAGATAATAACACTTCATGTTTAATAGTGTTCATCTCATGCCTTTTAAAGTAAGGGGTCCACCTCCATCACAAAATTTCAGTGGTATTTGGTGTGTAATAGGTTTCATTCATTTCAACACTACAGCACTTAGCTCAACTCATATGCTGTTCACTTTGTATTCATTCCAGCTGCATACTGTGAGATTATAGCAAACGAGGGGTATTCCTGAACCTCTACCAAGGCCAACATTTTCATCAGTGTGGGGGAGTGCTGGAAATATGCTTATAGGAATTTAGATTGGCTTTATTCATCAATAACCTGAATGGGTCAGCTAGGAAATTATCCACCAAGTACAATTATGGAGGCAATAAAGAATTTCATTGTCCTTGACAGAATGATGTTCTATATTACTTGAAACTACCAATAAAATAAAGTAAAATATTCAGTGTACCATAAGAGTGAAAACGTCTTGGTAGTTTAGGAATGATCAATTTTTCATGGAAATCTCTCGATTGTAGACCACCTCCTTTCTTTTCTAGTAATTTCTTCTTCTTCTTCAAAAAAAAAAAAAAAAAAAAAAAAAAAGGACATAGTGAATGTGTTTTATTAGAGAGATGGTCCAAATTATATTATTCAATTAAATGTATTTTATCTTATTTAAAGATTTAAATTGTATGCTATTAATCCAGTTTGTACTATAGCTGGTGATATTGTTTCTCCTTAATATTAATATATTCAAGTGTAGATGCAATATTCAGTAGTCATTCACCCAAACATGGTTTTCAGCTCTAATTACTTTGTTTGCATATCTTGCATATATTATCAGTGACTGAAATGGATTGGGACTGGAGAGAACATAGAAGGTGAAAACCAGAGTATTCCCATTAGTGTCAGGCCATTCAGGGTCATGAACCCTGCAAGGTAGATGGTTTCCAGAATGACATCAAAAGTGCCATCGACTGCAAAAAAAAAAAAAAAAGTGCCTCCATCCTCAAACTCAGAAGTCTCTAGTTACAGTAGAAGCTTGATGAGCTAGCAATTTATTCACACACACATACAGTACCCACGTACTCATAAAAAGGTTTTACCTAATTTTCCCTGTATCCACATTTCAGTATAATGAATATGAAGATGAAAACCTTTAAGCCTGTACACTAATATATGTAATGAGAAAAAAAAAATTGTTTTGTATTTTGAGACTTTGGGGATTGAAACAGGCTATGATTATTTAACTTTTTAAAATATTTTTTGGATCCAAATGAACACAAGTTTCTAATTTACTCATTGGATTCAGCTATTCACAATCACCTGATCGTCCTCTTCACTCGGCTGCTCCCATGGTCCGCATGTTAGATTTGGCCCAAGTTTTCATACCGGATGCCTGTTCACTTGTACTCCCATAAATAACCAAACAGATGTCTGGAAATCCTGCTCCAGCAGTGTACCTGTGATGGTTCCAGGTATTTCAGAATACTTCCTTTTTGTTTTGACATTTCCTTGTTTATCATTATCCTTCTAGCCATGTCCAGTTCATGCCTGTTTGCTTATTGTCTGACACTTACTGTAATCTATGTCTTAATTTGAGTATTGCTTTTTATTTATTTTACAGAGTCTGCATACATCTGATTGTTTCATTGAAAGCCTTTAAGACTGAGGCATAAAGAAAATAATTTAAGTCCAAGCTTTAATTAACGGTATTAGTGTACACAAAAAAAATCTTGTAAAATAATTGTTACAACATTTGCTAAAATTGTTAATAATTGTTATATTTCTGTTTAGGATGAGTGAAGAACTGTTTTTTGTTTAATTAGGCTTGAGTAGAATGTTCAAATGGCAGAAACATTTTAGCTTTCTATAGTTTCAGGTTTAGCGTTGTCAAGTGGTAGCATTTTTTTTTGCATTTTATTTTCTTGAAATCACTTAGATGGTATTTTCAAAAAGGGTTTTTAAAATATGACTAGAACTGCCATTTATTTACAGATATTTACCCATTTGATTTAACAGGGTTGCTGATCAATAAATTAATCTCAATGGATGAATCAGTGGACAAATGTTAACTGAAATGTTTGAAAGGAGTAACAGCAATATATGAATGATTTATTAACAACCAACAGGCAGCAATGAGAGTTTGTCCTTTGCCAGAAGGCAGAAAGTCTTATGTTGAATAAAAGAAGAAATATAACTGTCTTCAAGCTAATGGCAGTTCTCTGCTCCAAATAATTCACTCTCCACTGGTCCCACTAAATTTAATTAGCTCTTGTTATCATGATATTATCAGGAGCTCCACACTGCAGAATCTCCCTCTGAATTGGGACAAGGGGACTAAATACAGAACAGAGACTAGACGCAGACACACATACACCCAAAGGAATGGGAGAATTTTTCAATCCCTGATTTTTTGAAAGCTTGTGCAAGTAGAAAAATGTGCAATGCAATGATTATGCTATGTTTTCCAGAGCATTATTTCTTTAAGATGAGCAAAGTTTTTTTTCTCCTGAATTAGGTTTAGCATGCAGAATGTTAATAATTAATAATAATTTACTAGCCAAAAATCAAGTCAAGAGTCAATCAAGAAGCTTTTATTGTCATTTCAACTATATATAGCTGATGCAATACATAGTGAAATGAAACAATGCAGAGCTACATCAGACAAGACAGAGCTGCATAGAACAACACAGAGCTAAGGACTGAAAGTGAGTTGTCCTATGCAAACAGTGCAAACAGTGCAAGACAAAAGACAGGGTGCAGACAGATAATACAAAACGCTACAAGACAAAAATCACAAGTTAGCGCCGACCAGTGTGTATTCTGAACATTGTGTAAAGGTATAGATTTGTAAACACAGAGTTAATGCAAACATCACCTCACCAAAAAAAAAATGGAGGACAGGCATTAAATTTGTATTACCACAATTTAAAAAATATTTCTAGATATTTCAAATTGATGAAAGAATTAGAATTATAATGATATTACTGGTTACTAGCTTCATATTAGATATTTGTCACACCTTCATTCCAGCATTAATCAACAGCATTAACCTTCTGTGTAGTGGGAGCTTAGTCGTAAAGGTGCTGAACTATTGAGCTACTAGGTGCCTCAGCAAGGCCCTTAGCCCTCAATTGCTCAGTTGCAAATAAGGAGATAAAATGTAAGTCACTCTGGATAAGGGTTTCTGTCAAATACTGTGAATGTACTACAGTCTATATTTGTGCAGTTGTGTGTTTTACTTCTTTGGGAGTGTGTATAAGCTCCAAGCTTGACTTGGCTATTAAGAACAATGAATTCAATTAAAATTTATTTGCACTTTTAACAGTGGACATTGACTCAAAACAGGTTTATTATTATTATACGAAGATTAATATAATACAAAAATTACTATTAGATTTATATTTAAATGTCTTTGTATTTATCCCAAATAAACAAGCCTGAGGTGACTGAGGCAACTGTGGAAAAAACTCTTTTGAATGGAAGAAGAAGAAACCTTGAGAGGAATCAGACTCAAAAGGGAACCTTATCCTCATTTGTGTGACACTGGAGGGTGTGATTATAAATGTACAGTCTGGCAATTGTGTATTGATTGGGGTTTTTGTGCTCAAAGACCACAGCTCTTAGAATGTCCGAATATTTCATGAAGCAGAGTCCAACTGGGGATGGTACATGTCTAGATGCCTCAGTGTCCTGTCCCAATGGGAGGAGGAAGACAGACACGGATACAGGATAGCTTCAAATAAATGGGTTTAATAACTTAAAATACACAAAACAGGGACACAGACGAAAACCAGACATGACAAAGGACGAGGAAACAATGACGATGATTCCACGCTGCTCAAGGCGACGCGGCAAGGTTAAATACTATTAACAATTAACACATAGGGAACAGGGGTGCAGAGAAAGGGAGGAGTAAACAAGGGCAGGGCAGACACATGACAAATAACAAAAATAAAAGCACATGGCCAAAAGTCCAGGCTAAGTCGTGACAGATCCTCACAGGGTTCAGTGACCACTTTATCCTGTTCAAGATCTCTAATTCAACCTGAGGTTTAACCTGGGAATACACTCTGGGGGAATTGACATCTACTAACCACCTACAGCATGTCTCTGAAAGTTGGAAGGAAAGTGGAGTAAACCCACATGAACACATAAAAGGCATGTGAAACTGTGTATCGACAATTTTCACCCCTAACCTGTATGTGCCAATACTTATGCAGTCATACTCCCTAAATGTGTGTGTAATTAATCAGACTTCACCCACAATTATTAGAATGTAGTAAGTCAGGGGTACAGTGTAGTACATGTTGTGTCAAAAATGATGTGTTAAATTCAGTAATGTGGTCCAGGCTTTGTATTTTATACATGCATTTCAGTCAAAGTGAAATATTGCTTAATTGATACTTTATTAGTAATAAAGCACTGGTTTTACTGATTAGCTACAATGAGACTAAACGTGTTGGAAATGTGGACCTCTACTGAAGCACCCACACAATGTAGATTCCCTCCAAAAGTTCTCTATTTATTCTCAATATCACTCTTTTTAAATGTCATGTGTACTCAGAGAGTCACTTTCTTGGACACTTGTTCCCTTTCTGTTGTTTGCTGATCTGATTTTTGTCTGATGCAACATGACGACTGAAGTGACCAGTGTTTTGCTTGGCCAGCCATTGCTGTGTGTGTGGTGTGTGAGTCTGTGTGAGTGTGTGTGTATAAAGCCAGTGTAAGACGGACACGGCATGTCTTTGGTGCCCTGCTCCTGGTCTTGCTCACTTTAGGCAGCTTAAGCAGCTCAGCATTTATTCCAGGTACTTCCACACACACCACCCCTACAGACTTGTTAGTCATTCTCCAAAAGCGTCAAAGACGTCTTCATTGTGTCTGGCCTTGCAATGCTTTTTTTCAAGGCACGGCAAGATGAAGGCGAGTCTGCACTTCAAACGACTTCTGTCGGCTGCATAAGAATAACAATCGTGGCTTCATTATTTATTTTTGCCTTCGTTGTCTCTGGCAGTTAGTGTAGCCCTGCTAGTGTAGTCGTTACCTACCTCCTGCTCCCTCCTCCCAACCAAACATCCTAACCCCCACCCATTATTTACAAATTCAAGTGAAATAATTTCTGAAGTGAAGCGAATGCCTGGGGAGTTGATTAGCTATTTACAGATGCCACCCACAAAATCCCATGACCCTTCAGAGTGGAGACTGTGAGCAGACAAGCCAATTAGCAAACAGAGGAGTTGCAGCCTGCTATTATTGCCATTATTCGCTCAGTGATGGTGGCTATTGCTATTGTTTGTGGAGCTGAACAGCAGAGGCCGACCGCACCTTCTCAGACCTGTTAATGGAGGTGCTGAGTGCCAGTGGTGGGGTTGGCAGAAGGGCAGCATTGAATGGAGAAAGCACCAGATAAGGCAAGGCAGAATGCTGCTCTGGGTCTCACTTCAGGCCCACAGTACTAACTGGATATGATGGCTCACCGCAAGGGATCCATGCAGCAGATGTGCTAAATGACTGTCTGGGGTGTGTGTATATGTGTGTGTGTGTGTGTGTGTGTGTCTGTGCCCGAGTGTGCGCGTGTGATTCCGTGCCTGTGAGTGCAAGTGCTTAAACAGCACCACTTTAGAGTACATTTTCATGTTAATGTGAGTGCGGAATGGACTGATTGTCAGTAATGTAGACTGCCTTTCAGCTTGGCTGGATACCACGCTCAAGAGCCTTTAAGGCTTCTTATTTCAGTTACTCCAAGTTGATACTCTGGGTTTTAGAAAGCAGGGGGATACTATTAAAAAAACAAGCATGCCAAGACAAGAAAAGAAGCAAACAAAGATCTGATTTGATGTGATTGGATTTAGATGTGCTGTGTCTCTCTGCCTCCCGTGCAGGATAACGAGGCAGAATTTAATTAGGGAGGGAGTGAGACGAGTCCTGAGGGATTTTACTGCCTGTCCACAATCTGAACAGGTTACACTGTCGAAAGAAACATGCATTCACATGCAGAACATGGTACCAGTGAATGCTAAGGTATTGATGATGATGATATTGATGATGATGCTGATAGTGATAATGATGACATCGCTGGCTGCATGTATTCCTAGTTGAGACTGAAATCACAGTGAAGAGATCAGAAATGCTTTCAATAACCCAGGTGGTAGAGTAGAGAAAAGTAGAGGACTGTAAGTGCTAACAAGGCCGTCCTTGGGTCACTGGTTCTAATCCTGCTTCAAGGATACTTTGGTTGTCAGGTGGCACAGTGGCGCAGTGCTGCCTCAAAGCTCCTGCTCTCCTTTTCGGTCCTGAGCTTAAGTTACTGGCTGTGTGCAGTTTTACATGTTTCCCCTGTGCCTTAGATGGATTTCATCTGGTTTTCCCTCAGCTCCCAAAAAAACATGGCATTAAGTGGACTGTCAACAGCAAATTGCTCCAGATGTTAATGTCTGTAGGATGGACTCGCATCCTGTACAGGGTGTGTCCCGACTCCACACTCAGTGTTTCCAGGACAAGCTCCAGATCTACCGCAATTCTGATCAAGATAAAAAGCTTACAGAAGGTGAATAAATGAATGAATGAGATCAAATGGCTAATACGCATCCTAATTAAAATCAGTGAAGTGTAGTGTATGCTCTAGTTTGAGACCTGAATGAGTTACTATCCTGTCATTCAAGGGCTGCCTCTACACCTGAGTCACATATATACAGTAGTATTGGACACATAAAGAAATACATAGCCGTTTGTGCATGTGCAGCCCATCTGATTACGTTACACACAGCTTAAAACAAGTGTTGCATTTCAAGTGTTGCAGTTATATCAGTCTTCTCACATTTTGCATTTTCACTGTAACTCTAAAACGGTACAAATGTGGTTCATATGAAAGGAGAGTGACTGTATGTTTATGGTGAGTAAGATTCACAGCAAGAGGGAGATATAGAAAAAGAGGAGGTGTACGATGCCTTTTGCTTCTGCTGTTCAGTATCTGTCAGCTTGCGTTAGCGGCCAGAACAAGAGAAGAGCTCGCGTGAAACTGTCAGTGCATCCTTTCCTCCTCCGCTCTCTCTCTCTCTCTCTCTCTCTCTCTCTCTCTCTCTCTCTCTCTCTCCTCCTTCTCCTTCCCCCGCTTTTTTCTGTCCCTCCTCCCCTCTCTCTCTCGTGCATTCCCTCTCTTATGTTTCTCACAGTGTAAGGCACAGCCAGTGAGTGAATGCCTAGGCACTACCCCCCACCCCTCCTTGTGAGTGTGTATGTGTGTATGTATGTGTGCGTGTGTGTATACACACACACTGCAGGCGCGTGTAGCTGACCACACTGTGCTCACAGCTATGTGTGAAGACACGCACAGCACGCCAAAGAATCAGCAACACTGATTCTAATGCTCGCTTTCTTCCAGGACTGATCGCATTGCAGACCCATCCCACTCTCTCTCTCTCTCTCTCTTTCTCTCTCTCTCGCTCTCTCTCTCTCTCTCTCTCTCTCTCTCTATCTTACACTCTGTTTCCCCGTGTCTCTCTCTTCCTTGTACTTGTACAAGCGTGTAGAGCTGGAAAGGAGGAAAAAACCCCTCGCTCTCTTTCTCTCACTCTCTTGCTCTCGCTTTCTCTTTCTCTCTATCTTTGTGTCCTGCGGTGGGATAAGCTGTGAGAGGATGAGCCCCTGATCCAGCGCTGGACCCGAGTGACCTGACAGCTCAAACTGTGAGTATACAAGTCTCTCTGTCACCTCCTACACATACACACACACACACAACACACACACACAAACCTGCTTTCATACACCAACACGCAGCAACTCATAGTTGCAGGAGGATGGCAATCTAAAAGAAGGACTGAATGGCAAGATATTATTCTTTTGTTTTATAAATATTTGTAAGTGTTGTTTTGTTTTCTTGCTGTGTTCTTGCTCTGGGGGAAAATACTTCTTAGTGATCATTATAAAAGAAGAGTAAAATCAGTGATATCTCACTCTCTGTCTCAGCAGCATGCCAACAGTGTGGTATTTACATTTGGGCGAAACAAATATCCGCTGGCAAGTTGATTTGATTTCAAGAATTTTGTTAAAAATGCACTGGTTTTACATTGCAGCCACCCGCTAAGAACCTGCCTATGGAGATTCATTGTCATATCTTATGTGATATTCAAAAGTACACCAGGCTCTCTTGCCTTACTTGAAACAGCGCATTTATCTGTCATGCTGTCAGCACTGTGCCCGTGCTTTCCACATGTACATTATAGAGAGCGGGGCGAGAGGTAGAAAATGTCTGAAATAGAACTGAATATCATTACAATTTCGAGGTTTATTAAACTTGACACAGTTTGGTTAAACAATGTTTAATGAATGCTCTGATGCACTTTTTGGGCTATTTTAGAAGCTCTGTATCTTGCAATATTCTTGCTTTCCTCTTAAAACCTGACACATCATATCACATTTTGCTTTTCACTTTGTTTTGTTTTCTTTACGATGTGAAAGTTTTACACCATGGCCACGGGCATACATATGTACATTGCTATATATTCGCATGTGGACCATAAACATCATGAGTGTTGGGTGCTAGTCTGTCATTATAGGAAAAAAAAGGACGATTCAGCGAGACAGACAGAAACAGAGACTTACTACTAGTTTACTTGGGTCTGTTTGCTCGAGCAGTGAAGCATGTCTGACAACTAAAACAGCAGCACTCTGCTGTCTACAGTGTATCAAAAGTCAGCCAACAACCAGATGTTTAAACAAATAATTCTGTAAGCACATAAGAGCACAAAAAAAATTGCTCTACTGTACATTTTCTCTCCCTGGTTAGTACTGGGTTAGTTCTCTCTGGTCAAAGGCCTGGATGCTTGTGCCAGTGGGACGTGAATGATTTGGCTAAAAAGGTAGCATGTACATTCTGGTGCTTTATTTGATCATGGTGTATTTCATAGCCTAAATGTTTGCAGACAGATTTAGTGTACAACATTTTTGTAGACTCTGTCCATAGGTATGTACTGTAATGTCATCTTTGTCAGAAAATCTGGATTTAGATTTGTAGTATTAGCAGTGTAATGAGATGTAGGCTTAAAAAATGTAAATTAAAAAACAAAACAGACATAAGCCGTGAAAGACATGACCAGTAACAATGTAAACGGGAATGTACTATGAACAAGCCACTATATATGTTGCAAAAGCATCATGCTGTGGCGAAGTGAGCCATTTCGCTCCACTGCCTCAGTTTGTGTTCTGTGCATCAAGATGCTATTAGAGTCTTCTGACTGGTGATGATACCATTTCTCAATATGATGTCAATATCCTGCTGTGACACACATGGCAAATAAAAGACAGCACAGAAATGATTGAGGTATATGGTCAGAGAATATTATTCTGTACAATGCCACCACTGAGAATAAATGGTTTTACAATCCATTTGAAAAGAAAAAAATCCTAAGAATTTTGTAATAAAAAAACGGTCATTTCTGTTAAAGAACCTAATGGATAATACTTGCATGTAAATGCAACACCAGAAAATGTTGTAAAAAAAACAACAAAAAACAATGGTATATATTTGTATGTGTATATATGTAGTCACAGTTTACTCCAAGGAGATATTTGTGGAAATGACTAATAAAATGGTTATTTGTTTAGAATGCATTAAAAAAAAGGGTAACCTAGCTTTTTCCTGCAGTACAGATTTATAGAAAAAAAAAAGCTTTAAGCACATATATAAATATAAATATCAATATTGGTATAGCTTTAAGCACTTACACACAATACATTAAGTGTTTATAGAGAATATATAACTCAATTATACACAATGCATTACATGCTTATTATAGAGAATATGTTACTTGTTTATAGAGACTGTATTACATGCTTATAAACAATGCATTACAATTTTATAGTAGATAATTCTTTTTTACACTTTTATTGAAACTTTAAAAATTTTTATAGAACATACATAGGATTCTCATTAAATAGCCGCTTTCTAAAAATGTGATTATAAATAATATGCAGTTAATCATATTACATTAACTCTGGGTAGTATTTTAATAGACTGCTTTAGGCTGATATTTATCATTTATGGCTATAAACTAGTTCTGATTGTAGCAATATGATGTATTTAATACATGGGTCTTATATGCCTCTGAGCAGTGTGTATTTTTTTAGATGCTTCTGTAAATTCTCAGAGACTGAAATGGGAAAGTGTTTGAGAGAGAGAGAGAGAGAGAGAAGCTGCCAGTACAGAGAACAGTGTCAGAAATGATGTCACAGAGTCATTAAGGCATCATTTAGTAATGCCTCACTAGAAGAGACCTGTTTATAAAGCTGCATCAAAGAAGAAGAGAACTTTTATGTTGTTTAAAGCGCCGAGCCGAATGAACAAAAGTCTTGATTCTGTCAAAATAATTGCCTTGATTATTAAAAGTGCTGATAGTAAAGACAATGTTTAATTTTACATTTATTACTTTTTGGTACAGTAGGCATATTAGCTCAGGAATAAAGGGAATTACTCTCACCCCACCTTGGACCCCTGTTGTCACTGAATCCACAAGAGTGACAGATCTGAGTCTAAAGGATCTACTTGATTATGTTCAATGGAGAGCTTTCCTCTCACACCTTATTTATTGCTCGCTCTCATTCGACTGGAGCACGGAGTAATAAATCTGTCACACTCGGATCTGCTACACCCCCCAACACTCAGACACACACACACACACACACACACACACACACACACACACACACACACACACACACACACACACACACACACACACACACACACACACACACAAATGTACCTCTTCCCATTCTCTAAAACAGTTTTGATAAGGCCAAGAAAGGAAAAATATAAACTAAAAAAATTTTAACAGTAGATTAGTAAGACAGATTTTTTACCACCAACAAAAAAGCACGGACATCATACTTTGTTATATACTTTTACTCACTGTTTCTAACTGGGAGAGCAATTTCAGCATTTCATGCAGAATAGATATTTATCTTTGTATTTATATTCGGTTCACATGGAATATTGTCTGTGCTTCTATTGAATCTCTGTAATTATGATTACTCATTACTCTGCAGGTGCATTCAGGTGCCATGCGATGCACAGTGCTGTGGCACTTGCATGTGCTGTATCTTGACAGCGAGCTAAATATAATGTGGGCCTATGTAAATAGTGCAGAATGTGTCAGTGCCTCGAGACTGAAGTCTTGAATACTGTCTATTGGATCCTTTGATGACTTCCTGTCTTTCCCCTGGTGCAGTACCTAAGTAAGGCCCAAGGTTTATGTCTTTGAAGTGACGATTGTTCTGTGGGCTCAGGAACAGTGAGTCATCCACATGTCATGAATTGCCATGCTGCTGTGTGTATTTTTGCAGAGTGGAGCAGCACTACGACCAGACTCTTAATCACTCACAGCTACAGAACAGCATAACTACAGCAGCATTCACAATTGACTTACTTTTATATTTTAGAAATAGAATTTTTAACAAATTGGAAAATAAACCAGATTTTTTTCCTGCTATTTAACTAATATTTTATTACTAATATGCCTTATTGTGAAACTATCTCAGCATGTGACTATCATTTTTGTTTTGTTTTTTTGGACATGATTTGGACAGCTGGTATTTTTTAAACCTTATTTTGTGTTTCTTTTTTTTTTTTTTTTCTTCCAAAACAGCAGTTGTTCTTTCACTTATTTATCATCAGTAACTACTTTATCTTAGTTATAGTTGTATCCAAGGAAAACTGTGTGCATGGCAGAAATGGGTAAGATGGTTACTGCAGCACCGTGTGCACACTCATTCCACCCAGGGGCAATTTTGAATAGTGTATCCACCTACCAGCATTTTTGGGATGGTGTAGGAAAATGGAAGACGCCCACGCAGACACAGTGGGAACATGCAAAACTCCACACGTACAGTAAACTGAGCTCAGGATCAAATTTGAGATCCCGATATGTGTAAGGCAGCAACCACCCGTTGCACCACCGTGTCACCAAAAGCAGCTGTGTTGTCAGGAAAATTAATTCCTGTAAGTGTATTCTTTTTACTTTAAAAAAAAAAAGTCACAATAAAGCTACATGTGCACTAATAAAGCTGTAAGTGCTCTAGGCATTTACATCTCTCCTGCAAAGCAGAGTTAAGCATGTATGAATGCCAAGCCTGGAGCAGTTCAATCTGAGCCTCACAGCGACAGCTTTGATAGTCCAAACACAGCAAAGTTTTTGGTCCCACATGAGTCTTTTTTTTTTTAAATCATTGTTGCTCTCCACTGAAACAGCTTCTTTCAATTATGCATATTTTGTGAAAAGTGTCCCGAGTTCAAAAGGTCAAACATTTGATGATCTATAAGCCAACAAAAATTTACACATATGTGTTAGGTCAGCGTGAACCTTTTGAGCATGCTGACAATTTTCCAAATACAAGCTTTAAGGTGGAGCAGGGAAGAAAGATGAGAGACTGGTCCCTATGTAGCACACTGACAAAAGGCAGCTTAGCCAACAATTTCCTCCCTTCTTCTTGCAGAGGCTGAAATAAAAAGCGCACTGACTGGGGGAAAGGCTGGCTTTATCCTCAGTCTGTTTGATGTTGGATTTTGTGTGTGTATGTGTGTGTCCGTCCATGTGTGTATGTGCTCGGGATACCACCAGTCCTGGGAGAGCACTGACTATCAGTGTGTGTCAGCGGGGGGTGCAGTGTGACTCTAGCCCCTTGAGGGTCTTTCTTGTGTTGCCTCAATCCACCAAAACGAGTGGAAAAGCTGGTTAACACCGCAACCGCTTCTGAGGCACAGACCTTAGTCCTTAACGATATATCACTCTTTCTCTCTCCTACTCTCGCTCTCCCTCACTGTCACTTTCTCTCTCTCTGCTGGGTCTGGTGGTGGTGATTAGAGCGCAGTGCAAGCCTCTGTAATAAGGACGGGGCTATGGCTTTCGCGCCAGGCTGATCTGTTGTGCGGCCATGGTGGGTATTTCAGAGGGCTGCTGCGGGAAGATAGGGAGATTGAATAAAAAAAAATTCTAGCGGGAGGAGAGGAGAAAATGGGTGAACTTGTATTAACTGGTGAACGAGCCACTATGTTCAACAGGGATTGAGAATCTTCTTTCCACATCCTCACACAAGCAGATCTTCCTATAAATTCACATAATTTTTTTCTTGCTAATAATAGCAACAACTAGATGCAAGCATAATTTTATGTTGTAACCATAGATACTGATTACACACAAGTCTGAATATGGCAAAAGTCTTTATATATATATATATATATATATATATATATATATATATATATATATATATATATATATATATATATATATATATATATAATTAGTAAAACAATAATTATTCAAGCACCCAACACATTCTCTACTCCATGCATGCCACAATCCAGCCAATACACATGCACATATTCTCCCCCACAAGAAAAAATTACAAACGGACCGTTTGTTTAAACACGAGAGAAAGAGTGTATGCAAAAAAAGCATGTATTGACATCAATTCAATAAAGACAAATGCTGACTAAACACACTAGAGCCCCAGGGATGTGCTGTTCTGTGCATGCACTTAAATGCTCTGAATGCTGCAACTATCACTGGCAAAAGGATTTTTTTGTATATATAGTTTAACCACCAAACATGCATATGTCATATACCTCTCCAATAAAAATGTATTTTTATCCCCTTCTGACATTCTACTGTCTTAGCTTTTTAATAAATAAATCTTATTTTTTAAAATTTGGAATAATTTCAAATAATCATGACTAGAATATTGGGATTATTGGAATTCACATCACACATATACACCTTCTGTACACTGTGGACTATATTTAAATCTACAGCAACTGTAATCTGCAGAGAAACCTGTTTGTGATGATACTCATTACATCAACAGGAAACAGAATACTAATGTTGTTTGTTCACTGTTCCACTGTTTGCACTGTTTGTGGTCACTGTTTTAAGTGTTTTGGTTTGGAAATACATATATGCATGTAGCGACATAAACATTTTCATGCTTACACACAGAGATTGCTTAAACATATAATTGAAAGTGATATGATTTAACATTTGCTATTTTTTTTATTTTATTTTGCAAATTATTATTGCTATTGTACAGTAGCTCACCCCCTACTGTACCTCCATGGTATATATATGTATATATATATACCTTTGTATATTTTATATATTTTAAACCCAAATTCCAGCAGGTAGATGTGTTACTATCTACAGTAGTGGTGGTGCCAAACAGCTCCAGGGTTCTGGAACTTTTTCAGGAACTCTGAGTTTATGAGGAATTTTGTATGTTCTCACTTTGTCCGAGTGGATTTCTTCTGGGTGGTATTGTTTCTCCCACCACCAAAAACATGCTGGCCTGAAAAACTTGCTGATCATTCATCCTCTATCTTGGGGAGCTGGAGTCTATCCCAGGGGTTTCTGGGCAAAAGTGGGGCACACCGTGGACTTAATTGACTGGAGTGCCAGTCAATTGCAGGGCACAATTGCACAATGCTTATAAAACCATTGACACATGACAGACATTTTAAAAACTCCAATCAGTACCTGGAGGAAACCCAAAAAACATGGGGAGAACATTTAAACTCCACGCACAGGGCAGAGGTAGGAATTATATTATATTATATTATATTATATTATATTATATTATATTCTGTTAAAAAGTTTACCCTGTGTCATTTCTCTGTCCAACTGTAGATGATTAGTCACAGTTTTGATAGTTCTTCTCAAATTTTTTCTGTCTGCATTAAGTCAGGAAGAGCAGGATCCTCGTGTCCTCTACTCTGTCCACTGTCTGTGTGCATGTGTGCTTTTATTTAGCAGAAGCTGTCATCTCCAATAAACCCTCAGCGTGCTTCCATCCATCCTTCCTGCCAGATTCTCTGTGATGGGCACACTTGTTACAGCAGAGAGAACTGACAGCTCCAGTAGAAACTGGCTGCTCGGTCTTTTCCCAAAGTGAGACAGTGAGTGAATGAGTGAGTAAGGATGGTAGCTGGTGAACATTAACTCTTCCCAAGATGGCCTTGGACACTACATATTTTCTGTCTCATCCCGACTTGAGTTATGTGAGTGTGAGTAAATCCTAATACTGCAGTTTTAGGTCTTCCGTCACATTTCACACCTTTTGGCCTGAGTAGAGCAAGCCTTATTTACTGCATTTAACATTTGAGATCATTCAGGAGTTTATCTATAATTTGGCAGAGCTCCCAAAGTTATTATTATTCTATTTAATTCTGTATTTGACTGCAATGTGACATTTATGCATAGACTTTTAAAATGTATTGTAAATCTTAAAGCAACTTACTGAGTTGCCAGTAAAGTAAACCAAGTGTAAAAATATTTACAGTAAAATACTGTAATATCTTACAAATTATTTGGCTGATGCAGAACACAGCAGAGATAAATGTTATGGGCCTTGCTTAAGAATGGGATTTGAATACATGACCTTATGATGTGTAACTAAGAGCCTTCACCACTGAGACACCAAACCCAACTAATTTGTGCTGATGCAACCATTTCTACCACTGATGCTACAAGATTTTATTGAATCATTGGATGCTAGTTGAGTGAGTTGTGAAGGTGTTGAGTTACATGTCAGAAGGTTGTTTAAATCAGCACTTTCCCTTCAGCACTTTGATGAACATGATTTTGCACTGTACATTTTACAGTGTAGATTTTTATAATCCAGGTTTTAGGTGACAGGTTTCCAGGACAGGTAGATCTCTGATCAAATTAGTTAGTCAGTGTTAATGTGTGCCCAGTTCCTTAAGGTAAGGATGGACTGGCCATCATACCAGACACATGTAGACGAGACAATGCTGGAGGAAAAGTGAAAATGTGGTACAGAGATGGCACATGTACAGTATATTTGTTGCTGTAACATCTAAATATTCTTTTGTAATCCATGAAGGGTGAAAGTAACAAAAATAAATTAATTATCATTGATTAAATTGGTACAGTAGTTGTCGTAAGCAGAAAGTTATTTAAAAAGAGCTTTGTTATTTATGGCCATTTGGTTCTAATTTATATGACATCCTCTGATGCACCAAATTAAGCCCTTTGCCATAATACTAGTACTAAAATGTAACATAGCAATACTGGTGCTTCAGCCATCTCAGAAGTCAAGACTTTACCAAATGGTAACAGCATAAGAGAAGTATATGAAATGGAGCTTAAGAGCATAATGTCATAATCTGACCCCAAGCTGCTGCTTTTTGACACACTAAGAGAGGCAAGAAGATGGTGGTAGATTCTGTACTATTGAAAGATTAAATGTGTGTGTCTGTTCATAAGTGTTAAATCCAGGCAATCTTGCATGCTTAGAGATCCATATCAGTCTGTTATAGGCCTGTCTAGTTTGGGAAAAAATGCTATGAAATATTTTGACTCAATGAAGAAAATACATTTGGAGAAACCACTTGTGTGTGTGAAACCATACCAGCATTTTTTTAGCATCACTAGTTTTAGAGCTTCATTCCAGTGAGATATAAACAGAAAACATGTAGGAGTGCAGCTCTGAGGTTGGCTCGCTTGGAAAGCTCTGCTTTAGAGTGTCTCCCACTAGAGGCCAGCCACCTCCACTGTGTCAGCTAGCATGCTGGTTAATCATCAAATACACCCTACACAGACAGAAGGAGAGAAACAGAGGGTCCTCTGCCTCTTTGTCATGTTTCAGTCATCTCCAGTCTTTAGATGAGACATATAAATATGAATGTTTATTAAGCAGTTTAGTTTCATGAATACATCAGGCTCTTCTTTACATTAACTCCAGTGTTTCTGGTGCATAAAGCTGGTGCATATGGCCTTGTGGTCTGCATGCTAATTTCCTCACTGTCTCAACTAAGTCTCTCACTACAAGGAATCATCTTTTACTTTCCCCTCTTTTTATGAAAACCAGCAGAACTTTGCTGCAGATAACCTGCCCCTTTTCAAGTTTCCTTAATGTTTCACCCTTTACAAAGGACATGCATATTTAAGTCAGAGTGTGATGTAGTTTCAGTTCCTGCCATGGTCTGATACCATATATATATATACACCTGTCATATATGAGTCAAGTCAAAGGATTACATATGATATTTTCTGAAAAATAACGTATTTTTTGGTTTTATAAAATGGTTTTACAAGTGAGAAAAAGACAAGGGGTGATGTAATGACTATTTATAGCCTTCATCATGCAATTGATAGGAGGATAGAACTAGATTTGTGGACCTTCCACAAGATTAAAAATAAGCATATAAATATATCTTGTGATGCCCAGCTTTTGGAAAATTATCAAATTTTGGCATGTAATGAAATCACACGGATCTACACATTGTTGTAGTATCTTACAACAAAGTGCTTCCCTATCAGAAATGGTTTCAGTCTAAAACAATTTCAGAGACTAAGAGCCTATTAACTATACAAAAACCCTGATGGGTGATACCTTGAAACATATAGGTCATTTTCAAAACAAACTGTCAGTGTGAATCTGACCTGTAAACCATATTTTTGTTTGTTGGTGATCAGTGTCAGGGTCTGTATATTGAAGAGCACCATGTTTCTGAGTGCTCAGCCAAACAGGCTATCATCACCATGTCACAGAAAAACAGGCTAATCTATCAGAAAACCCCACTCTTGCTGCTCAGGCTCATAGAGCAGATGGAGTTCCAAAATGAAAACATTCCAGCCAGCCTTCCATGTGAATGCTCATATAGACTCTCAGAATGGATATTCACTTCAGATTGTGAACAAAATGTCAATATTATAGTCTTTCCAGGGTTTCAGGACCACTATATTTTGGCATTCCAACTCTGTCTTGTGGGCTTGTGAGCTCTGGCTGGGGAACAGGAAACACCCCATTGTCCTGGCCTGTAGCTGGTCGTGTGGGGAACAGGAAGCACCCTATCGTTCATGCTCTATAATCCCAGCAGGGCAAGAGGAGAGCCTGCACCTGCTACAGCTCTCAGTGCCGCCAAGTCCTCCTTTTGTCCTTGGCCAGCAGTGGCTGCGTGCCTCACTTCAGGTCAGGACAACCAAGTGCACTCGGGCTCACCACTGTTCTACATCATTGATGTCAGTCATCGACAGCCCCTCCACCTCAGCTTCAATCTTCCCCCAGGGCATCGATCAGAAAAAAGTCAACCTAGATCCAAAGATGAGATCAATGGGAGCCAGCTCTTATGGAATTCTGCTGCAAGGGGCAGATTCAAAGTAACATGGTGTCAAATGTCTTTCACAATTTATATTAATGTTATCTGTCAATTGTTTAATGTATAATATACAAGTCCATGGACCCTTTTAAAATGACGGATGTAGATATAATTATAAAACAAGCATTTTTAATAACAGCTTGCAAAACAATCATTCCATTTTTTTCAAGTCTGTTTCAAGTCTAAGCTTACATATTTTTAATGATTACTTTTTCAATAACTAATCAGGTATGGTGTTTCAGGTTTTAGGATTAAGATTAAATATTGCTTTATTCCCTGCTTCTGTAAAGATCATGTTCGGCAGGTTGTTTAATTGCCTTAAAGTTAATTTGCATTTAGATTCAATGTTCTCGTGGGTTTGCGATGGAAGTGACTATGGCATATTTTGGAAAGCTCAGTGAATTGGTCTCGGGATGAGATCAAGGGCCAGATTCACAGACCTGATCAATTCTCTGAGCTGCTTAGACAGCAACTCACTTTCCTCCCTCCATTCCTCTTTTTCTCTCCATTCTCCCTCTCACACGTTTCAGTCCGTCTGTCTCTCCCTCTCTTCTCTTCTGTCATTTTTTTTCTCTATCCCCTAATCAATAGCTGATGTTATCATGCCCCATCAGCTGTGAATGAGTGTTCTAATAGAGGTCAGGTCATCAAGGACTACATATATTCTCACAACCACACCAGTGACTGCAGCTTGATTACTGAAGCTGGGTGCATATGTGTTATAATCATACAGGCCCATGTGCTCATTTTTTTGCACGGAGTGTACACACACATATACACAGTTTGGTTTACAATCAGTGCAGTGCACTCAGCCTGCATGGCATGATTATACAGAAGAATGTGCTTCTATATATCATACTGAACAGCACATTCAGCATATCAGTAAGAAAGTTATAAAGGCCAACCTGGGCCAGCTGGTGGTGGTGATGAAGGTTAGTCGCAATACCATTTTTAACAGTGTAGGAGCTCGATATACTGGCGAAAGAGAGAAGCCATAAAATCAGTGAAGTGCAGAGCAAATGTGGACTAGGAAACATTATTGAAATAGAGTACAAAGCAAACTAATAAAATTCAATCTTCTAGCAGATGCCCTCCAGTTTAGCTGCTCCACTGACAAACTATACAGTATGTGTTATAAAACCACTCCCAAGTTTAACTCATAGATTATGAGAAGGTGTGTTTGTTTTCTGAAGTCGGAACATACTGTACATAACACCTAAATATAACAATGTGATAATAAACAAGAATGAGCATGCAGTGATTTTTTTTTAGCCCAAAAAGTACATCTTGTTCTTTCTTTTTTTCACTAGTTAAAGATGTCTAGCCCTCTCTACAGAAGACAGAAGACTATACGCTTTCAGCCTCAGAGATTATTTAAAACGATTTATCATAATTCAGTTTTTAATTGTGCATGAGACTTTCTAGGGTTATAATTTCATTTCATTTTCTCAAGAAAAGCTGATGGTATATACTGAGCCTTGGACTGTGCTGCACACTACACACATACAGTAAGCATATCCTATACTGTCTATTCTTTTTTATAGTACATGTGATCATTTATTCATTTTCAGTTATATTCCTTTAGATGTAATTCTTTTTCTCTTACTTTTGACAGACCATATATAATGAAGTAATATGTAGTTATATGTATAGAGATTGAACATAGACTCTAAAGGTCTGCTAATATTTATATTATGATTACTGAACACATTCATTATGCAGCTTTAAAACTAATAATTAAAATGGCAGTGGGGATTCTCAACTGCAATCCCAGAAACCCACTGTACTGCAAAGATTTAGGTTTTCCCTGTTTATTGGTTTTTATTATCACTAATCATAAGCTGCTCGATTAACCATTAAGTTTAATTGAGTAAAATATAATTTACTTGATTAGAATTTGTACTTTATTGCAGTGTTAGGCATATAAATCATAATTTAAATGCATAATCTAAAGACTTGTAGACAAGGTGGCATTTTATACAAGTAAAACATAATCATTTCATCATTTGGATATAACCTTGCTGGAATACATTCAGAAACATAGTCTGGGTCATCACAGTTTCTGTTAATGGATTTCTGAATGCTTCTCGAGGCTCCCTGACCAAGGTCACTTTACTGGAATGAAAACCTGTCATGACATATTTTATTGTGTGGATTTAAGACTAAAATACATGTTTTTGCTCATCCACAACACTAAATATCTGTTAACACTTTTGCTAGACTCTGAGACTCAATCTTAAGCATTTAACATTATTTGACTTTATTTGCCACATTAGTTAGTCTTTTACTTTGATAAATAAATCATGTGGTAAATATTGCACTGCTGCTCGTTTATTCACCTTTACTAACTCCTTTGTGTTAGACCCAGTCACTATGTTTCCAGAGTCTTAGGAACACTGTGCATACAGTACACCCTGGGAATACACCCTGGATGGGATGCCAGTTCAACACATTGCACAATGCAAACACACACTCACACATCCATTCACGCCTATTGGAAACTATTGAACCTGAAGGAAAACCATGAGAACATTTAGTTTTAATTACACTCTATATAATGTATATTATATACTCTACATAATGTCTATCTTGATACCATATTTCTGTTTTAACACTGTAGTGGAGAAACAGCTAAATAGAAATATATCTCTGAGTCTCTAGTAAATGATCAGAATTGAAGAACCTTTTCCTCCACTCTGCTTTTGTGAGAGGCTCAGAACTAAATACTGCTTTATTTTACAATAGTGCAATACTTTGCAATCACGTAGGTTGTTTCCTGTAGTCATTAGGGATGGTGATTATGAAAGATGAGGAAGCACATAGAGTATTATCTGTGTCAGAAATGAGCTCAAGGCTCACCTTCATTCTTGTCTTACTGGTTCTGGCAGATACACCGATTAAGATTGACGTCTTGACCTTTGGCGTAAAGGCTCCACAAACTAGCTGAAATGTTCAGATTTACTTTAATTTAGAGATGCTGCTGCAGCTACTGTAGTTTACTCCATGAATTGTCTCACTGCTGTGTTTAATCTTTGGCAATTTGGATAATGCTATAAATAGTACATCAAACGATCCTACAGCAGCATAGTTCAATAGTGCACACGTTTACATATCAAATTATCAGTGCAATTTGTTTTTTTTTTTGTTTTTGTTTTTTTTTCTTCAGTAGAACTGTATACTGTATACTGATTTATTTATTTTGATAAAAATGTCCTCTAGCGGGACACAACAATGCAGCCATCATTCAACAGATCCTAGAATTCTAAAAGATTTACTCCTGTAAAAATAGCTGTTAGAGTATACGAATAAAGAATTGACAGGAAGAACTGAGTAAATATGTGGTAAAGGCACACATTATCAGGCCTCAAAGGGCCTTCTGTTCTTTCACTGAAGCCCATTCTCCTGGCAAGCAGGGTGCCATAAATCGCAAACAGCGACAGAGTAGGTCAAGGCACAGAGACAAGATTACTAAACCATTACGGTCAATCAAAAGAGTCCTTGAATTGGAGAATTTTAATTAATGTCTGATTCTTTCTTTCACTCTCTGTCTGTCTGTCTGTCTGCCTGTCTCTCTCTCTCTCTCTCTCTCTCTCTCTCTCACTCTCACTCTTTCTGTCTCTAATTTGATTTTAAAGTCTGCTATGAAAGATATTTTGTTGATCACATTGATAGTCTGCTGCTACCAAACCACCCTGTAATGTGTATTCATAATAATTAGTATCAGAATGCTCCATGCTGGTGTTAGTGTAAATACAGTGACTCTCTTCTGCACGACTGTTCCAAAGATTCAAAATAGCATTTTTTTTTCTTTTTTCTTTTTTTTTTTGTTTTCAAGAAACAAACAGGAACAAGTATATTTAGTAACAAAGAGCAAAAGAGTGTGTATAATACTTGATCAGATATTCCTGAAAGCCTGATCGTGTATATTAAAAAACGAGCTTGTGAATAACTACAACTAGGCAGTGTACAGTAAGGAGCTGAATATTTTGGGCTAAATTAGAAGACAATAAACACATCTTGGCTGCTGACAAATTGGCAGTTCTATCACTCTTACTTTTGGCTTGAGTTGATGCTTGTTTTTTTCATGCTTTGTCTTACAAGGCTTTTCATGTGATAAAGGAACAAATCGTCATAATCATCTTTTATTCTTCCTCTGGCTAATGTCAACAATAATTAGGTGAATTACTGCTGACCAGGCTTTGAGTTTAAGTCAGGAATGCAAAATCCTGGCTGAGCAAATGATCTTTTGAAGGCTCTTGACAGATAAAAAAAAAACATCTTCAGTCAGATTTGTTTTAGTAATGTTATTACTTTTTTTATTTATAATGCATTTAGCATCTGTTTATTATAAGCTTGCGACTAAGGCATGTTTACAACTGCCTTTGTGCACACATCCTTGTCTGCCATGGAAGGCTGTAATAGTTGAACATACTGTTCTGGGATATTGTGGCTGTCTGATTTATGTAGCAAAATAGCTGCAGCAATTAATCAGCATGCTCAAGTGGAATCCATCAGGACATCCATTTGTGAAATGTATACTGTATACATATATGGTTTATTTTATCAGTGCAGGGCCTTGTGTGGTATTTTCCATTGTGTCCATTGTGCCTTCGCTAAGTTGAGAAAGTCATTAGACTGGTGTGTTATTCACACGTGGCTTAGCCGGGGTGGAGGAGAGGGGTGGACCCTACTTTGTCTTGTGCATGTCTTCTTGTCAGGCTGTGAGTCACTCTTCGTCTCCCACCTGGCCTCACAAGATAGCGGGTGTAAAGAGAGGACTCTCAGGGGACACCTAACCACACACTCTCATTCTTTGTCATTCTCTCTCTCTCTCTCTCTCTCTCTCTCTCTCTCTCTCTCTCTCTCTCTCTCTCTCTCTCTCTCTCTCTCTCTCTCAGGGTTGTCCTGCAATTTGTATGGTGGTTATATGAGGTTATCTGCACATACAGGGGCTACAAAGTAAAGCTCATTTACAGAGTATTTATCATTGATAGTTGAAAGTATCAATAGTTAGTGGAAAGATAGTTTTCTCCTTTTTGTGTAACTGTATGGTGATAGTTTAGTAACATTGTGATACAACTTATAATGACACATGTACTGCACTTTTTGACTATTTACAACAATGTGCCCTGACTTGTTATTTACTCATTTATTTTCCACATGATGCCATAATTAAGACTTTACATGTACAAAGAAACAGCCTGTGATTTCATCTCTTCATATGAATTAATTTTTGAGACAATGATAATATTAATTATCCTTTAAGAGATTGTTAATAAAAAAAAACAAAACATAATTAGTATTACTTCTGGGAAACAAAACATCACCTTAATACATCAATGTCAGTTTTTTCTAGTACATCAGCATTTTTTTCATCACTTCTCTTGTATGCTGTTTTGGCCTACCAATATCTTTCATGTAATCCAATATCACCTAAAACCTTTACTTGCTATGCCCCAGGTTACATGTTCCCATTGCATCTGCTGATCCTGGTGTATAATGTTTCCTTATCTCAGGATCGACAAGGCAGAGAGGTAAAAAAAATAGAAAGAACAGAAAGCAGAGGAAATAAACAAAGAGAACAAAATGGGATGCAGTGGCCTCAGTGCAGCACCGATGACACCTCTCGGAAACATTTCATTCATCAGAGAGGAGGGGGCTTGAGCCTTTGGAAATTACTACAGATAAAGGACACACCCTGATGAATTGAATTGTGCAGAGAATGGATTTGAATTCCCCACCTGGTGATCTGTGCTTTACGAAAGGCCTTCTTTCAGCCTCTGGCTACTGTTCTGCTTTTCAAACTGCTGTCACCAGCCTCCATGCCTAACTGAAACTAGAGCTCAACCACTACTAGGCCTTCTGGGTAATGAGCCAGCTATACCAGCACCATTCACATCCCTTCACATATAAGGGCAATATTTAAATACATTTGATGAACCAACTAGGTTTGTTGATGCTGATAACAGTGTAGACCAAATAATATTGTATATACTCTGGTTAATGTCGGACAGTTTTTACATTTTACATTTCATTCTATGTACACATGGATTCCACTGGGTGGTCTAATTTCTGCCAACTGTCCAAAAACATGCCAGTATGTGGTTTGTCTACTCTAATTTGCTTCTAGCTGTGAATAGGTCACATCCAGGGTTTATTTATGCTCTCAGGGTATTCACCCTCTCAGTTATTCAGGGAGGAATCACACCAAGTGTCCCTGTAATACGTGCTGTTTCGCCAAAACCCTGACAAGAATGAAGTGGTTAATACAGATAAATGAATGAATAAATGAATAGTTTAATAGATGAATAGAAATAATATATGGATGGATGGATGGATGGATGGATGGATGGATGGATGGATGGATGGATGGATGTATTTGTTAACATTTTTACAAAGTAAACTGCAGTGGAGGTCTGAGCTGTCCTCAGTTCTTTCAGTCTGTAAACTCCTCAGAGGGCACTACTCTATGAGAAACGAACAATTATATTAGGATGGGAAAGGAACAAAAAAAGAGCATAAAGCATGTTTTTATTTGTGAATGTGAAAGGAATGCATGGTAACATTTATAATGAAAAAAGACAACACAAATTGAGAAAGTAGGGCTGACTTAATGAGCAGGGTGTCCAAGGAGGACAAACAAATAAATAATTCAAATGAAAGTCAAGCAGGAGCTGAGGTGGAAGTTTTTCTCATCTGTTTTTGCCTCTTGTGCTCAAAAAACTGACCAGGGAACAATACTCTAGTGACTTTTAGCAGCACCTAATCAGGGCTTGATTAAACATCCTTTCAGAGAGGTGGGGATTAGGGAAGCCTCCTCTGAGCTGACTTGCCCTGCCAGGAGAGAAGTAAGGAAGAGAACTTTTTAACATGCCAGTCAGACCATTGTTCTGTCATGTCCCCGGCTAACCTCAAGTAGCAAACCACTTTCACTGCCAGATTGGGGAACTGCTATTCAAAGGCCTAAGAGACCATGATTCTGCTTGAGGATGCAAATAATATAGAGACCCAAATTAATGAAGGATGTCTTTCTTTAATAAAAAACTAAACCTAGAGCAAAATATGAGCATGAAACATGTGTAGTCGTGAATGTATCATAGACTGATTCCTGATTTAAGGACTGATTGCTGGTTCATTATTATAAGACGGGTCACTTTTAGCATGATCTGACTGCAGTACATGTTCCTGAACAGTCCAGAACATATATGTTTATTATAATATATATATATATATATATATATATATATATATATATATATATATATATATATATATATATATATAATCATTTAATTGTAGATATAGATATCAATATACACTGATCAACCATAACATTTAAACAACTAATAGATGATTTGAATAACATTGGTTGTTTAAAGCATTGGTTATTGAAGCTGATGTGTTGATGGGTTCGTATGTGTTGCTTCCCTGGGGAAGAGATGGCACCAGGATGCATTATGGAAAGAAGGCAAGCTGACAGAGGCACTCTATTGCTCTGGGCAATGTTCTGCTGGGAAATCTTGGGTCCTGGCATTCATGTGGATGCTACTTTGACTCATACCACCTTCCAAAAAATTGTTGCACACCAAGTACACTTCTTCATGGCAACAGGATAACCTAATGGCAGTGGCCAGCAGAATAATGCTCCCTGCCACACTCCAAGAAATGGTTTGGGAATGGTTTGAGGAACATGGCAAATAGTTCACATTGTTGATTTTATGTCCAAATTCCCTAGATCTCAATCCAATCATGCATTTGTGGGATGTACTGGACAAACAAGTCCAAACTTGGAGACCCCGCCTCACAACTTACACAACTAAGGACAACCTACACAATATTAGGCAGCTGGTTTTAGTGTTATAGCTGATCTGTGAATATATAGAATTAAAATGTCTCCTTTTAACATTGAACTCTTCATGTGTAGTACTCTTTTGCTTTTTTTCACACTGTTCTTTTTAATAGTCTTTTTCCATTTGAAAGATTAAAACATAACAATTGGTATCAAATGTAAGGCACAAAAAACATACTAAAATTAAATTGAATTTACATACTGTAATAAGTAATAATATTATTTGGTCCATTCATACAGAGTTTCATGTTTTTCTGTATTTGTGTCTTCTGGGTTCTCTGCTTTCCTCCCAACTTAGAAAAGCAATGTGGCCTCTAAATTGCCCCTAGGTGTGAATGTGTGTGTGTTTGGTGCTCTGCAATAGACTGGAATCTTATCCAGGGAGTATTCCTTCCTCAGACCCAGTTTTCCCAGTACTGGCTCCAGATTCACTGCACCCAGACTAGCATAAATCAGTTACTAAAGATGCATGAATGTCTTTAAAAAATGTATCAGGATTTAACTATAGACACAGAGTGAAGTAAAAAATTCTAACAGCAACAACTAAAGCAATTTCTACACTAAATAAGGCTTATATTTTATGTCAGACTAGATTAGATCTCTCTTATTTAAGTTAATGCAAGGATTTATCTCTACCTATAGTGTGAAAAATGATATTCAATTTCTCATGCCTTCTGAAAATGACAACATTGAATGGTGTAAATTTATGGTCACAATTTTATTAACTGGCCAAAGATGTGCTAGCTGAAAAGGCCTGGCATGCATAAGTGGTGTTCTTGTGCTACAGGAGAAAGTGCAGTCAGAGTATGACATTGCTCTGGGCCTTTTATTCTCCTTGTTATGGTGTTAAACTATTTCATTTATTCGGTGTGAATCTTGCTGAGAGTTCACTTTGAGCCCATTCTTTGTATCAGAGGGAGAGAGCAGTCCGCACAGGAGGGACATAATGAAATTGCATAAATGTACTTGCACCCCAGAATCTAATTTATTTCTCTTGTTTATTATTGAAAGACAGTCATTATGAAATGCAGAGTTTTGGTACAGTCTGAAAAGGAAGGGTTGTTTTGGGGTCTTTTAATTCAATGATTACCCCTTTATTCAATTTCAAGCTGGTTAGAGGGGGAAAGAAAAGTAATGTAATTGACAGATTATTAAGGTTCCCAATACTTATATTCATTCAGGATGACGTGGTTGTGGTGGCTTCATTTCCTCAGGTATAGAACAAGCAGAATGGTGTCAGTGAACATTAGTAGATATCCAATTGCTTCTTCTTGGGTTGTGCATCTGCAATACCTTATTTTTTTTATGGCTAAAGTATGTTAATAATTTTTTTATATATTTAAGATATTTGTGTTAAAGTAAGATAAAAGATTAATATGAGACGATAAACAAGAATTTCACTTTTTATTTTCCTTTATATACTAGATGCACTGAACAATTTAACAATTATTAGCCCTTAATATTTTCTCTTGGTTTAATCCCTGGCTTTTGCCCATGAAAACCTTTTGCCCATTTTTTTTTTTGTATTTGTTGTTAAAATGGATAAAACAAAAAGAAGTCCAGAAAGCTGACTACAGGAAAAACGTTTTGAAATTGATGGAAAAAGAGGGAACATCAATCAGAGCTATAGCTGCAACATTGGACATAGGCAACAGAATAATTTGAATTTTCCTGAAAAGACCAAAACCACTGGTGTACTAACAAAAAATACAGTGAACGGGTCAACCAAGTAAAACAACAGCAGGTGATGACAGAAACATTGTGAGAGCTGTGAATGAAAAAAGACAAAACAACAACAACAACAAAAAAAATTCAGTAACTTTACTAATATCATGCAAAAGGCAGGAGTGAATGTATCACAATCCACTGTCTATGAGAGCAGAAATATAGAGGCCATACCACAAAGGACTCATCAGCAGTAAGAATCAAAAGACCAAATTGGAATTCGCAAAGAAATACAGAGATGAGACGCAAGGTTCTGGAACTAAGATGAACCTCTACTAAAGTAAAGGAAAGAACAAAGTTTGGAGAAATAAAAGGTGCTCATGATCCAAAACATACAATATCAACAGCTCACTGATTAAACATGATGGTGGTACTGTTATGACTTGGGTCTTGATGATGTAACTCATTACTGTACAGCAAGAAGAAAAATATAGAAGGTTTTAGCAATTCATCACCTCTCGGGAGGCAGAGGAAACTTATTAGAGAAACCACAAGAACTGAAACAACAACTGAAACACGCTGCAGTACAAGCCTGGAAAAGTTTTCCAAACAAGAGATATGCAGTTTGATTTCCTTTTGTGTATCTGTTCCAAAATTTGGGTCATCTGCTGCAAAAGGTTTTATGTTGTAAATGGTTTATCATATCAGGAAATTAAAGTTGAAATTGTGATGTATTGTCTCTTATTCATCTATTGACCTCAAACACAAAAGTCTCCAGTATATAATAAAAACAATAGAATTGGCCTTGCCATTCGAGCGCTTTCATAGCAGACTGTATGGTGATAGTAATTATGTAGTTAGAACAGAAAAGGTTCCTGAATTTTAATTTTGTTTGTCATTTTAAGAAAAGTGATTTGAAAATTTAATAAGAAAGCTGAAAAATAACGCACAAGCTGGTATAGACCAATTAGGTCTATCAATTTGACCAGCTTACCTAATGTTTTGGCAAGGCTAAGCTGGATAATGTGCATACAGGTATATATATATATATATATATATATATATATATATATATATATATATATATATATATATATATATATATATATATCCAGAGCAGGTGCCCTTAAAGATCAAGGGGTGTGTTTGTGCTCCTGTGTGTACTTGAGGTTGTCTAAACATACAATGCGTTTGTCAGAGCAAAGCAGTCTGTGTTTGTCTCCCGGTGATTGTCAGAAGCATTGATCAATGAGGATGTGAAGTGGCTTATCTCTGGAGTTGTGTGTCAATATCATCACCATCTCTGTAAGCCCTCTGATAAACAATGTTTCAGGAAACACGCAGATACTGATAATAAGTGGCATTTGGTGACATCTCACTTCTCCTTTCTAGGAAGTGTTTAACCTATAGAATTGTCAGAGTTCGATTCTTTGTAGCAATAGTTTGTAGCACGCCTGCAAACTTCTTATAAGAAAATTTGTATATATTAATGAATGTGTGAAAAAGTAAAGATAAACCAGTAAATTGCATAGTGCTGATTTCAATTATTTTCAAAGAAACAAATTTGCGCATTTAGAAATCGATGGGAGTCAAGCATTAGTTTGTCAATTTTGTCACTTTTCTATGCATAAACAAATTTATGATGGCAATTTGTATGATGGGTCTTATTTAGATAACCAACAGACCAACGGGGGTATTGCAAAAAAAATAAAAAATAACTATTTACACAGGCCTGTGTTGTATAAGATTTAATGTAGTGTGAAATTAAAAACCTCACCAAAAACATTCCCAACATGTAAAAGCAGCGTGTTACCCGTTCATGATATTTATGCTTGGCTACTAAATGATGAGGCATATCCATCTCAAAAATGCACAAATCAGTTATGAAACATGGGTTGTTAGAATGGAAAGGAGAAGTCGTAGTCTTAAAACTGATCCTAGTCCTAGTATGTGGTACATTTGTGCCATTTTATATGGATATTAACCTCTGAAGTCATACTGCGACGCTGTCGGATTCTTATCTAGAAAACAAATGATTGGACACATTGGCAGAATATAAATACTGTTGCAATGATTTTTCTGTGGCAAGACAGCCCTTATACTGCATTACTTATACTGTATATGTACGTATAAGAACCACTGGATCACAGTCAAAGTTAAAGGGCCAAAAACTTCAGAATTTCTGTTTAATCTAATCTGATCCAAGATATTTTTAGATGACAAATGAAAGATGTATGAGAAATTCTTTGATCATTTTTAAATGAATCTGGGTTACCTGGGCATAAACCTGGGTTTTCAAATGGAATTCATATAACTAATGTCTAAAAGAAATAATCAGTTATTATGTACACCTGAGGATGAAGGTGATCTATTTATATTTAGTTTCTGCCATATTTTTCTTAAACAAATGGAAGTTAAACAAAGGTTTGTTTTAACTAGCAACAATTTACTATAAACCAGCATCTGATGTGAAGAATTGATATAAGAAATGGTCCGTGGACTGCACAAATGTAATATCATGAGAATAATCTTAACCTGTCACTCAGATTCCTCATAAATCTCTTCTTCACGAACACTAGAAAGTTTCATAATTGCGTATTTCCACTGTACGTGAGTGATGTCATACAACGGCCTGGCTATTTGGTGCTTAGCATTCTGGGCAGCCATTTGTCATTGTGAGTTATGCTGCTATAATTGCACTGTGCCTCTGGGCTAGACCTTGGGGAGCATGGCCTTGTCAAGGTGCATTCATGGCAGGTTACGTTGCTTTGCCTTTATTGATCAGATGCAGGATGGAAAGCTGGCTGAGCACAGGCAATGCCAGCTGAAATTCTGATACCAGCTTCATTAAGAATAAACATATACAGTAAAATGCATTAAAGGCATCTATATAGCAATTATATAGCCTACTTCTGTTTTAGACATTAGTGATGAGTGCAGGGATGAGGATGAGGCGTTTTTAAAAATGCATATTAATAGCAACTTATTATCTACACAGCAATTTTGAGAATATTGTGAACAAAAATATATCTGTTTGTGAACAAGGCCAAGAAATTTATGTGCAAGAAATTGCACTTGAGTTCAGTCAACTCCTGCTGTAGTTCTGCCCACGCCTACACACCTACTAACACATGCAGGCACACCAGTATTCACCCTTGTCTCAGCTTATTTAGATCTCTGCTTAGGAGCTGTATGAATTTTGTTTTCATCTCCAGGCTCCATTTAGGTCTGTTATCAATTAGAAGCATTGATCAAACCAGCTTCACTGCAGGTAATGTTCAGCGGTCTTCTGTCAACGTCTCGTTCTAAAGTCCTGGGAGGAGAAAAGGAAAATCAATAGCATGCTTTCATGTGCAATAAAATTGGTTGTTTTGTAGGAAAGCAGCACAGTAATCAAGCTGTGTTAAACTGATGATGCTTATACACAGTGAACATGGATCGGGAAGCCATTAATTGTCCTATTTTAGACATAAGTCAGAAGACAAGATTGCATGATTCTTTAAGGATGTGTACCATATGGCTTTTTTTAAATACAATCAAATTAAGAACATGTTTATGTAAAAATGTGATTATGTAAACTGTATCTATATGCCTACTATGAACATGTTTCGCATGCTGTCAACATCTGAATGAGGCAGTATGGATATGGAAATATGGATAATATTCTCAATATACCATTATGAATCAAACCTTCAAATAACAAGTGTTTTCACAAATGTTTTCTTCAGACAAAAGGTTCGAGTGACACCACGCTGACCACAGTAGATACAATAACCAGTTTTTGATGACATCTCATTCATCCTGGATGTGTTTATATATATATATATATATATATATATATATATATATATATATATATATATATATATATATATAATTTTTTAGTAGGTTTGCAATTTCAGAGTATCACGTCTGAGTAAAAATAGGAGATTGCTAATACAGGCTATAATATGAGATAGTATATTTGTGGTGGGTTGGTAATCATTCCTGAGCTGCTGGATCGGTCCTGCCCAGAAAGTTGATATCACAAAAATGGAGCTCTCATTGAGGTGCCATGCTAATAGTGATAGAGCAGCGTTTTGCCGCTAAGCGGAGAATGACTCTGTGTTTGTGATACACCTGACCAGAGCATGTTGACCAGAGCTGACAGCGCTTGTTACCCTGTCTGCTCGTGGCTGTGTGTCCTTTACAAAGCCCAGTGCTGCCAAAGTTCCTGTCGTTCGCCCATCCTGGAGGAGATTAACAGCTTGTCACACTACCCCCACAGCTAAAAATATTCTGTCTGCAATGCTGGAGGGCTGGCCAAGCGGAACGGGCTGACGGCTTGCCTCCTGTCTTGCTCTGATTGTCCCTCCCTGTCCCGAACAGTCTGAGCTGTCCCATCTCGCCTAACGTGACCTTTAGCTAGGCGTCTGCCCGCACACTGGGCCTGTCTGTCCACTGCTGCTTGGCTGTCAGATCCTTGTGTGTCGTTCCTCTACTCCATTGAGAGCCGCCGGTCATGCTGCTCCTCTGTGACAACCTCTGACCTGTTTCTGTATGTGGTGGGCTTGGAGAGACAGAACACATCAATATCTTATATGTAAATCTAAAAATGCATTTAAAATTCTGTAAAATCGATATGATCAATAAATAAGCTGCAGAGATTAAGACAGGATTTGAGGCAATATTTCAGCAATGAAAATTGCATGATCTTTTACCAAAAAAAGTATTATATATTCTTTGCTGAATGCTGATGGTTGTCAGGAGGTGGCCACGGTGACAGTTGCAGGGTAGCATGGTGACAGTTGCCATTATAACAATGGCAAACAAATTCAAAATGAGGAGCAGAATCAAAGTCAACAAACAAGTCAGCCGATATGCAAACAGAGTTACTTGGGCAAGAGACAAGGACATAAACCAGGAGCCAGAAACATAGTTGTGATTCTAAACGCAAGAGCACGGATTTATAAGACTTAGCATATGCCACAGCATATATTTCGCGTAGTGTGTGTGAGAACAGGCCTTTACACACTATTCATAATTGTGTAATAAACTTCAGGTATGTATAATCAGAATGAGGTTCTGATGGCTCTGATGGCTGGTACTGCAGTTTTCATGGTCTATGTTCGTAGTCTGCTCTGTAGTCTCGGAGTTGCAGTCATTTGTACATGTTTGTTGGTCAGTCTTTGTTATTTGATGGGGAAGCAAAGCTGTCTCTGACATTGATGTGACAATGGTTCTGGTCTTCCTCCTTTGCAAAGGGGTGGGGTTAAAAATATCTTGCCGATCACTATCGATACATATACAATATCACAATATCGATCACTGCTTGTAGCTACATTTATACCTATATTTTCTTTAAACTCTTATATTATTTCTTGCATTATATTTTTGTCACTTGTTTGGCATTTCATTTACTTACTACATTTTTGCAAATGACTTTGAGCAATCACATGTATCTATACACTCTATAATGTTTATTAATGTTGTTTATTCTTGAATATGGAAGGGAATATTATGTGTAATGTATTGATCACGTACCACTAGCAATTATTAGTCTAATATGAACGTTGTTTTAATAACCCCCCTGCTTTCCCTGTCCACTTTACAAGCCATTGATGTTCGAGTATCACTCTGTCCTTGTTCACCATCAGAACCATGAGTAGAAAGGCTCACCTAAGGGTCACGCATTTGCATTTCACTTGATGGTAAAATGTCAGAATAGCACAAAGGAGAATCTGTTGTTGTTTACTGTGGTATAATTCTCTGCATGCCAAGTACCCTTATCTGCCACTGAAGGCATGGCCACGCTTTGGGAATTGCAGATTTTTAGGAATTGAAAATGATGGTGAGGGCAGGCTGGTAAAAAGGGGTCGTCCCTGTAGATAGATAAAGGAACAAGGTAGACAAATGGATTGGAAATGCTGGGTGAAGGTACTAGGTTTAAAAAAAAAAAAAAAGGCCTACCTATGATGCTTAGTGGCCCTGCAGAGTCCTCTGTCCCTTAAGGCTTTGGGATTGTCTTAATGCAGCACTTCCAAGTCTTGCACTGTTACAATGGTTCCATTGGCAAAGAATTATACCTTTCTGCTTTTTCTCCCCAGGATAATTACCTTTAGGTTTGTGGTACACGTATTAACATTTTTTGTCTTTCAAAACTTCCGAGCTGTTTTCTAGCTTGGAAAATAAAGGAAAGGCATAAACGTGACTTTTAAAGTTTTTAGAAAATTATGAAAAGTCCACCAGGGATGAAAAGCTTGACTGTGCTGTAATTCAGTGTAAAATTGGAAGAATTTTGGAAAGAAAATAAATAAACAAACCTCTGAACAATAAGACAGCAAAAGAAAAAGTAAATAGTTCTAAAGTGCAATACAAAGCTTGAGTGTGGAAAGTAGCATAAAGGACTTATGAACCTATGTATGTGTATGCAGCTAAAAAAACAACAACACATAAATTATGACTGTACTGCAGACTGTACAATGTATCTAATACATATTTCTTTTTTTTTCTTTTTTTAGTTTTTCAAATGGCAGCTTTAGACACCAGCTGTCTCCTTGCTCACAAGTGAGAATGTCTTAGTAATTTTTGTGTAAATATAAATAGAAAATTGCTTATGTATAAGTTGTTACAGACATTCAAATATGATTCAGTAATGATTTATAATCCCGCTATCTGGTGTCACCAAGAAAAGAATGGGTTTTCTTTTGAGTCTGATTCCTCTATAAAGTTTCTACCTCCTGTCATCTCAGAGTTTTTCCTTTCCCCTCTGGCCTCTGAATTGCTCATTAGGGATAAAACCTGCATCGACATTTCTGTAAAACTTTTTTAAAAGCCTTTTTTTTGACAATGTCTATTTGTAAAGGCTTTAACTAACTAACTAACTAACTAAAAATGTATAGAAAATGGTATCGTTGAGATATGCGCTTTTACTTATAGGAAAGTGTATGATTTAGGACTAGTACTGAATACTTTTCCCTATTTTTTAGAGGTGTTAGACTTTGAAAGATAATTTATTTTCTCCCTAAAAGGGAGCCTTGCCTGTGTCAGCAGACAAGAGTGGTTAATTACAGTAGATAGGCTTATCTCCTTGTAATTATTTTGGTCTCTTTGGAGTTTCCTGGCTTAGATTAGACAATCGATGTTATCAGACCATAAATGAAAGAAGGAAGAGGCAGGGACACAATATGTGAACCAATAAGTTAAGTGCAATTTTGAGCAGGAGTTAAGATGAGCCATTATGTCTGCTTATGCTGCATGGGAACCCTTGCCTCAGAGTCTGTTGGCATGGTGAGCGTAGTGTGAAAGCAATCATTAATGGGTATTTACATCACATCACTGCAGAAATGTCTACCTTTAATCACAGTGGGAACAACTATACTTAATTAACCTGACGTGGGTGCATTGCTGTGTGCATTGGTAAGGAGTGAAGAATTGACTGGGGAGAAAAAAATATGTAAAACAGCTGCATAGCTATTATGTTTAAAGATCCATTTCAAAAACGCCACACAGACTCTACATGTGAATTCTTAATATGTGGGTTTTTAGACAGTACATGTGTCTTTCAGTTGCATGTGTTTTTTATTTATTTATTTATTTATTTATTTATTTATTTATTATCATTTTTCTAGTAGGCCATGTAATTTTACTTTCAGTTGTGATATTCTCATGACATCACGACGTCAGCTTCCCGTTACATATATAATCAAATTTAAAAAGCATATGATTACATGTGAAATGTATGTGATTTATTTCTCAAGGTGGTGTTCATGCAGGAAACAGTTTATTGCAGTTTGTGTAACACAATTCTTCTCTGTAACAAAAGTGCCTTAAGCCAAAAGCTGTCTTCTTTCATTGTCATGCAGCTTATCAGAGGAACCTTATTATCCTTCTCTTCATGTTGACTGATCTTTTATCTGCATTACATACACTATATAAATTCGCTTGCATTTCCAGAATCCAGCTTTGCTTTTTATATTAATGCATTACATAAAATGATGTCTGGGGAATCTGTTTGTAGTGAGGTTTTAATAGTTTCTTAATTTATTTATTTATTTTTCATTTTGAAGTTTTTCATTTCCTAGAACAGTCAATCATAAGTGTGAACTTAAGTATAAATTGGATTAGATTGGATTGCATTCCTTCATCCTGCACCAGCAAATACTGTATGAGGGTGGTGGTAATCACAACATTTATGCACATTTAGTGTGGACACATAGATCAATGTGTGTGAAGCAGAAAGTCAATGCAACCTGCAGTGTGTGAATGTGCAACACTCCGCTGAAAACTTGACATGTTGACCTATGTTGGCTGATCTGTAATAATCCAGGAATTCCCATGCACACAAAACTGTGGCACAAGCTCATCCACCTGACTGGCTGCATAGCATAGCCCTATCTCTATTGCACTCTCATTAAGACTTAGCTATAAAGGACAAAGGCGTAAAGATGTAGCCTAGGTGAACGCGAGCGGTGTCTGAGCACTGGCAACATCTTTTCTATTACCTTTATAGTCTAGGTAATTGACTTCCAGTTACATTCACTTGAGCGCTAACTCCTCTTTGGTATCTCTCTTAAGACCTGCTTTGAAGTCGAAAGCGGTTTGTATGCTTTTGTGTAGAGCAGCCAGATTAAGTGGCTAGTTAAGACAGCGAGGGAGAGGCAGAAGAGGTGTGCTGATCTGATCATCTTTGTGTTCTCTGTCCTAATAAGCATCAAGGGAATGAGCTAGAGAAATGAAATGGCAGAAAGAAGCATGTGTGCCTCTCGATGGATATTTAATATGGCTGCCTTTTCTTGTTATGGATGTATAATTTCAAACACTTTTTAATAGACATTCAGTTCTGCAAAACACTTTGCATTATATTCAGAAGTATAAGAGGAGGAGCAGAGACAAGACAATTTAGTGTTTTATATATATATATATATATATATATTGCTTAGAACTTAGACAATTAAAAAAAACTGAAATATAAACTCAATATTATGTAGAATATATTTAGGTACATCTGCACAGAAAGTTGGTAAATGTGGCTGCAGACTTATAAATAGATGGCTTTATAATTTTCATGATATCTTTTTCTTTTGCATTTTATTTATTATAACTTCTATTTTTACTATTTAGAAGATGCTATACACACACGCTCTGTATTGTGGATGGAAATGTCTTCAGAAATAACACAAACATCCCTAAACTACACAAAATACAAGTGATTGTCAAAAAAAAATACCACTTAAAAATTATTACATGAGTACAGTTTCAAGTACTTCTTGGATGTTATGGGTAACTACACCGTACACACTAATAGGATGCAGAGAGATGGTCTGTTGACTTAGACAGGTGTCTCTTTCTCCCTTTGTTAATAGTGTTTACCTCTTTTCAGCCACTAGAACACAATTGTAAAAAATTTGCATGGAAAAGTGATAATGTGTAACAAAATAATTAAGAACAGAACTTTAATTGGGATGTTATCTGCTGAGCGTGATGCAGTGTAGGTCTCTGAGGGAGGCAGAAATGTGTGCTTGTTAGGGTATGCGAGGAGGAGGAGGAGGAGGAGGAGGAGGAGTGGGGAGCAGCTTGGTACTGCATGTCAGCAGGGTGGCCCTGTCTTATTTTCCTAATGTTAATCACAAGCTGCTGTTTAGGATGCAATGGAGCTGTCGAAATGGGGAGGGGGGGTTGGGGGGTCAGAGAGGGGTGCCTTGATCAACCTGCCTCTGCACAGGCCTCCACACTGCTGACCGGTCACTGCCACTAATTACCAAGTCCAGCGCTGCCCACGGCATGCTAAATGAACCTACAGGCCATTAATGCATTTCACTTCTGCGGGTTACAATAAACGCTTGAACTTTTCTCCTTTTGAGTTCAGCAGTGCTTATGTATTCATGCAGGCATGTTTTTGTTGCAGTTTGTTTGGCTGCTAGATAAGGGTAATTAGGCAGGATGCTTCTCTGTGCTCAGAGGGCAGTGGTCCATTAGTGTGGACACGTCATTGCAGATTTCTTCAGTCGGGTGAACCTCACCTGTGGAAGACACCATTTATGGCTAATAAGCTTAGAGTCTGACCCTTACTAGTTGGGTATCTGTCCTCTCTGGAGAGCCTCTAACATTTTTCAACTTATTTCCCACAGCTTCTGAGCTCTTAAATACTGTACTCATGTGGTGCATATTTAAAGCTTCAAGTTTACTTTACATGTTTCTTCTCCCTAAACTTTAACACTGCATTATTCCAAATAGTTGTTATGCAGCAACACATTCAAGCATGTCCTTTTCATCAGATCTGATCAGAACTCTCTGGAACAATCCAGATATTATTTTGTCTTGTTTTTTTGTACTTGTGTGAAGGTCAAGTGCTGACACCATGGTGATTTTTTACGCTTCAAAACTTTGACATAATGCTGGTCTGAAAGAGGGATTATATCACACTCAGTGTGGCTTTCTATGTCTTCATATCCATTCTCCCTGCATATCAGCAACAAAATCTCAAATCTCCCTGCATTTGCTCCTGTTACTGCACCATTTAAGCAAACTCTCGCTATTTATTGAAGACAAAGAGAAAGGGAAGCAAAAATAATGGGAAGCTACTAATCATTTCTGAACCTCTCCAGATATACCCGCAGATTACACTTTTATGAACAAAGATAAGTGATGAGATTCCAGTTAAAGAAGATTCAGATCTTAGCCTTTGGCTTTATTTGTAAACCAAAGCAAGCATGCCATTATTTTCTCATTTACCTCCTCTAGGCCTGGGGTGGAAATAAATTGAGGCTTAAGTATCAACTCTGTGTTGATACCATTTTGGTTTTAGTAAAACCCTGTACTATTATTTCATTACCAACATTACTCAGTTGTGAGAACACAAAACAAAAACACTCTAGACAAAATTCCAATCTGTTAAGCTTCCTGTTACGGTTTTGTGTAAATGTGTTAAAGGTGTGAAAATTGCGATGAGAAGGTCACCTTGATGATTGTACCTGCTGCTTTATCACACCATGGACTTTAGTGAGCTATTTTAAGGATATTAGTTGACACTGCTGGAACAGAGGCCTCATGCAAGCTGCTTAATCACATATAATGGATGCGATTTTACTTTTCATGAAGATGGTGATCCACATGCATTCTCTCATGATTCCCTTCTTAGTGATCTAAATGCTTTTAACTGCCTCACATCATTGCATATGTACAGGGCAACAGATGGGGCTGGTGAGTGGAAATGACTTGGTCTTGTTGAATTGTTGGGGTAAATGTTATCTCAGGCGTGGGCTGCCAAACAGGGGCATATGTGCAGGCATAACTTTTACAGGACTGCTGGGAAACCCTGCTTCTCTCAAACATCCTATGATAGGTTGAGTAATACTCATTTGCAGGACATCAGGTGGTCCTTGCTGTATGAAATTTCTCTATACACCAGAACCCAAAATCATTTTTTGTATTAATGTTCCCAGCTTGATACATATGATGTATCTTTGTTTTATATGTGATTTTCTTTCTTAGCATAGCATAGCCCACCATTATTCTTTATAGATAATCTCTAAGTGTGCTTTGTTATTACCCTAAAAATAATTGGGGAGATAAAATCCAGACAGTTTCCATAATTTCCATTTATCTGTGAGTGCCAGTGTCCAGGAGGCCTTCGATTGCTTCAGAAAAGGCTGGTGCTAGCCGTGCCTGACATCTGTTAGCATAGTGTTGCAAGCAGCCTTGGAGGCAAGAATAACTGATCTCTCAAGCACTTTATCATGTTTTAATTTTTTTTTTTTTCTCAGGGCTAATGTATGAGGGTAATTACCAGATGGCAAGGGGTCTCACTAATTAGCCTTGGCTTGCTCTGTAATGAAGGAACAGTAGGAAGAGCACACAAAGGGGCTTGACCAGTCCTTGTTGGTTTTTTACTTTTCACTGAGACTTCTCACCTGCTGCTTTTTAATGTGCTGTTATTAACAAAGACGTAATAGACTGAGATGTCACTTCTTCTAGGCATTGAACTCTTGGTAGCTATAAAACCTTAAATTAGGTGAAGATGACTCTGGACTGCACTGTAGTGTCATAGGGACTTTGGTTAGGCCACAGTGAGTTCCAGTGATTTAGCTTAAATGCAAATTTGCATCTACTGTAAGTATCACATTCTGTTGGGAACTCTTAAATAGCTCTAAGGTTGTGTAGTTTAAGCAGAATTGTGATACTTCAGGACACATTTGTGTGCTTTCCATCATGTGCATTTTCCCTCTTTTTTTCCATAAGCTTTTCTCTCCTTTTTTAAGCTGTCAGTGCAGCGGTAACTTTTTGTGTCTCCTGGTACACGATCTGGAACTTTCTGAGAGGCAGCAGACACTAATCGCCCCTCTCTTGGTGCTTTACAGAAGGGACGAGAAGAGGGAGAAAACATGCTTTGCATGGTTCCCTTCCTTCACTTTCAAGCTTGAGCAAGCCACTGGAGGGGAGGCCTGTTTGAATGGCATGAACAACAGCGAACATGGGAGGAGGACTGAGTACAGACAATGCAATCACTCTTCTTGATATCTGTGCCTCAGCCCACACACCCAAATCTCACCAGAAGACATTGATATGATGGCGTAGACTGAGATGTCTAGTACACGGAAATGACCTGTTTTCCTCTCCAACTTTGTTTTCACAGTCTTTGCTCATTAATATGATTGCTATGGGACTACAGGGAAATCCCTCCACCCAATTACTTCTCTGCTGTTTATAACCCAAAAAGACTAGATTTAAAATTTTTTGGACAAAAAAGAAAAGCATAATACATCGTTAAAATACGTTAAACATGTAAAATAGTGTTGAATATTTACTAGACACTCTATATTTTACACATTATACTATATCACACAATGTTTACTCAATTTCCAAGAATTTGCTGTAACAAGGTATAGGTTTTAATGTAGGGTTCAGAGGATCAATATTGGTGGTATAAAGAATCATTCTTTGATAAATTGTTTCATATTGACAATAAGTCAAATCAATTGTCCCGCATAACAATGAATAAACTGGTAGGAAAAACTGGTAGGAATTGGTGGAAAAATCATTAGCCCCAGGCTCATGGGACAAGCCGTTATCATTGCTTTATCAGATATCAAACCTTTTATGGTATGCATGTTTAAACATAATGCACTGAAACTATGCTGTTCCAAACACCACCACCTTCTGCACTACACACGCCAGATCAGACACGATGTGACTCACAGGAAAACTATTTTACTAAGTGGATTATCTATCATGTACGAATGACAGAGAGTTTTCTGAATCATGAACATATCGTCATGGATGGAAGAGAGCAAAATAAAGTGCAACACCAAGCTGTGGCTCTCCTGCTAGCACAACCCACAATGTGTCACCTCACAGTTAAACATATTGAAAGAAAATAAAGACAGACTTGTATAATATTTCACATATGATACAGGGAGAGACTTTTTTCAAGACTGCAAAAATGTTACATATCTTTGTCTATGCTGTTACATATCATCTATGTTATTTCTATGCTGCCATCAACAAAGACTCAAATGATGATTAGATGAGCATAAAATTAATACAATGGAATAATTAAATGACCATAAAATGATTAAATCATTTCTATTTCTTTACTAGTTTCATAATGGCTCTGGCTTCACAGCCATGTAAGGTTTCTAATGGTTTTTTATTTTTTCCAGTCTTTTATTATTATTTTTTTTACTATTTATTTATTTATTTTTTTGTTATTGATGGTGTTGAAGTGTTTCTGGTTCAACAACTGTTGTACATTCAACTCTGTCACCTGGAAAATATATGCTTTTAGTGCCCTTGATTTCCCCATGCTGATCTAGTTGACCTGATGCGGATGTGCTCAGCATAGAATCAACTTATTTGCAGCACCTTATATATGATGAATATCAAGGTTTCATTACAACCAGAAAAGACGTTTTATGATTCTTTTTATAATAAAAAATAAAATTTGAAAAAAAAAAAACAAAACAGAATATAAATGTTAAATCTGTAAAATGGTGGTGAATGTTCTCTTTTGATTTTGCCACATTTCTAGTATCTAGAGTTTTAAATAACATAAATGTATTCATATCATTTTTAAATATAGTTTTAAACAAAAACTAACCATAGCGCCGTTCCCTCTCTTCGCTAACAAACGTCACAATCCCCAAAGTCTGACTCTTGCACATGATTCATTTTTTAAACAACTGAAGATTATTGCAGTTTTAACTCTTCCAGTGATGGTGTAGTTTCAAGCAGATAAGTCTTCATGACTTCATGTTTTGTTTGGCTATTTTTCGGTTATTTTAATTTGCTTTTTGAATTCTCCCTGGCATTCTTGTACTGTGTCTACACATACATGGACCTCTGCATGCTCTACTATTTTGATATCTGCTTAACATTTTGAATTCTGTTTCCTGTATTTTACCCTGTACTGTATTTTGTTAGATGCAACAGTCTGGTGTTTGTTACTACAGCACCCGCTCGGTGTGAGGTTGGAGTACGGAGAGAAACTCAAAGGATTTCTCTGCCATCCGTGCTTAATTGGGACTACAGTGAAAATTTTATGTAGGGGCCTAAAAATATCAAATCACTTCAATCTATAACTACCATCTTCACTGCATAACTTTGCTGGCCTCAGGTAATTGATAACACATAGTAAAACTTTTAGCAATCCTTTACATCAAAGCAAAATAGTGATCTAATCTGAATTGCAAATAAATGAATTACTAAAAATTTTTTTTTAAATGTATTAGCCTATTAACCTTCGACTATTTCTCACTTTTTGCTTTAAAACTCCTAAATAAATCACGCACCCCAGCACAGGGGTTGAGTGTTAATTTAATACTATTGTACTATTGTTATTCTTTGTATCGGCACTAACATCCTCACAATATTTTATAAGATAACTGGATCATTTTAATACTACATGAATGGATCACACTCATTTAGCACAATTCAAACATTCACACTACAGTATGTACTGTAATGAGAACCAAGTTTAAATTAAATCGAATGTAAAAAAAAAAATCATGTTTTGTTGAGAAACTTTTTTGTGTAAACTATATGTAATGTGTTCTCAAATATTCATATTTCATTGTAGCTAGATTACTCATGCATGCATGTTTTCAACAATGGGACTCAGCCAGACAGACAGTCAGTCAGTCAGTCTGTCTGTCTGTCTGTCTGTCTGGGACTGACAATGCTTCTTCTAAGCCGTCTGCCAGGCAGTCTGACAAAAATACATCAAAGAATGCTCCATTTATGAGAATGAGCTCTTAGGCTTTCTTCATCTACTTACCTCCTTCCATGGATAACTTCACTGATCAGTGTCATAGTCTCATATTTTGTTACTTCACTGTAGAAATAAATCTGTGTCACCATTCTGTCTGTATAGATAAGAGGCTACAGGTATCTTGTGTTTTTTAATGCTGGCCGCCTGTCTCGTTCTGTTTTCAACACTGTGAAATATTTGTTCAACAAAGTGTGAAATGCTGCAACATCTGTTGTGCAATTAGATATTTAGGCTCAGCATGGGCTGAAAATGGCTGTCAGTCCCAGCCTGTATGCACATAGGTATGAAGAGTAACATAGTTAATTGGGCAGCAGCTGGGGCCCACACATCTGGGTGCTGCAGGTATCACAGATTATGTTTCCCTCGCCGATTACATATCGCTGTACATCAACCTTTTTTTTTTTCACTGGCTCTCTGTCATATTGCTGCTTGTATTCATGAGCAATAATTTTCTGTGCATTTTATTGTCCATTTCCTTATAGACTACCTAGAATTAGATGGCTTGATGAGCATTGCTTTTATAATTGACATGTGCTTTTAAGCTATCTGGCTAACTATGAAGTACTTTGTCATTAATTATTTAACCCTCAGACATCTCGTCCTATTTTGTCTTTTTAGCACTCTATAAAATATCCAGGTTCTAGTCTATTTCAATAGATAGGGTTATTAATATTTTTTATTCATTTTGTGTAGTTTCCAGTGTACTAATCTAGTAAAACATTTATTTGACTAAATATAAATAATTAAATTATAAAATCATCTCTTAAGCCAGATTCAATTCAACTGAAGTATCTGTGTCAAATAATTTAATTTAGCAATATGTGAGACATGAAATATGTGCTGATGTCACGGGACTAGTTTTCCAAACGACGTTTGAGTTAGAATTGTTTTCAGCCGACGTCTGTCATTACATGTACAGTATGGATTCGGACGGGACTAACATCTCTGTGTTTATTACGGAGGTCGGAGTGTCTGTGTTTTACATGTGGGCGTTGCACAAGACCACATGTCCAGGATACGTGGATTGCGTATAGTCATATGACCGATCAATAAAAAATGTATAACATCATATGGTTTTATATAGAACTTCTTATAAACCCACTGAAAAAAATACGTTTTTATATAATTTTCACGTTATGTAATTGACTATAGAAATGAAAGTACTCTTACCTGAAACTGATATTACAGTAGCCAGTCTTAACAATTTACGTGATTTGGCTCTTCTTGTTGATTTCATTTTTTTTTTAATTTATTCACAGGGTAACAAAGACATTTACATCCATTATTGGTGTGCAGAAAGCAGAAACTTGAATACTGGTGCGCTATAGGGTTAATACGGTAGTTCACGTTGACCAAAACAGACAAGAAAACGCGTTTTGGAAAAAAACCATTTTCGGCAATCACAGACATTCGCATTCAGATGAGATTAGATTTCTCAGAGGAGCGCCGATTTTGCTGAAAAACAGTAGGTAATTTGCTCTGGGATTTTTGCACAGGTCGTGTGAGAAAAAGACAGACATGGCAGATTCGGACGGGATTAAAATCACGAAGTACGTCTGTGAAACTGACATTTCTCTAACGACCCCCTGTAAAACTAGTCCCGTCCGAATAGGGCTATAGACAGCAGGGTTTTGAAGAGTTTTATGGGTTTATGAAGAAATCCAGCTACATTATTAATGTCTGTCTATGAGTCTACATTGGTCTACATTCAGAGCTCAAATGTAACACCCTTTATAATGACTCACAAATCTTAAAAGATTAAAATACCTTTTCAATTCGAATACATTTTCATATTTCATTATTCCATACGTTCAAACCGATGAACAGAAGAACATGACCTATGTTCCTATCATCTGTTTTTAAGATGTTAATCTAATATCATTCCCTTCATTAAGCTATGCTAAGCTGTTTAAATCCTGTCCTCTGCCTGCAGAGACATATGTATTGATTAGTTAACCTGTTTAAGATGGCTGATAAAATGTACTTCAAATAATTACTCTGATTAAGCCTGTGTTAAAAGTTTTTTCTTGTCCAATTTTAAGTCAGATTGACCTTTCCTCAGTGGAGTTAGGATTTACACAGCCAACAGAATATCCCTAGCCTCTATTATTGTGCTATGGAGCAGGAGGACAGACAGGAAATGGATAATGTGGATGAGTGTGCCCCTGCTGCTGAAACGCAGCCCCTAGAACATGATTAATGGCACCCAGCTCACTTCCTCTCGCCTTCTGTCTCTGTCAGGAGTCAAGTGGGCTGCAAACAATAATAAACAGTCCAACTCCGATTTTACTCCACTGAAACTGGCCTACACACACACACACACACACACACACACACACACACACACACACAAATGAAATCAATGTTTCAGGTTTAGGTTTGTTTAGAAACAGTTAGAAGTTGTACATTTCTATATCTTGCTGCCTTCGATATTAATAAAACAGTTGCCATACAGACATTTACAATGTGGTCAATTTCTAAGCTTGTACAACTTCAGCGGATCCTCTAAATCTGTACAAAACCATGAAAATGATGTCTAATGTAAATGAACTCCTCTTAATAAACCATTGTTTGAAGTGCTACTCTGGCAGCTATGATTAGAGCATTAAAATTTCTCTTTTGAATCCCACAGGGCCACATTGTTACCCTGTCTACACTCCTAACGTTACTCATTCAATTAATTCACTTATCTTTTTCTTCTGAGCTCACCTCAGCCTGATGGTTCAGAATTTAGTGTAATGTTTGAATGGTACATTAGTCATTAGTAAACTTACTGTCATTTTGAACACATTTAAACAGGGACCTGTGAAAGGGCTAACACACACACACACACACACACACACACACACACACACACACACACACACACACACACACACACACACACTAGGCTCAGTGGAGAAGCCTTGTGACTTTATTTAGTAGCACTATTTCTCTCATCCTTCCCCTGAGTCCATCACTTCACACTGTCACATCCTTCTCTGGCTGGAACTCAGGAAGTGCCATGGCCAATCAGCTCCAGAACTCCTGTAGGATTCCCTGTGCTTTGGAGCTGACTCTCTTACCTCACACACACACACACACACACACACACACACACACACACACACACACACACACACACACACACACACACACACACACACACACACACATTTTACAATTTACCAAAAAGTTTTTATTATTATTATTATTCTTTTTTTTATAGTAGAAGTAAAGCAAGTTATGGATCTGCACTACTTTGCAGTTCTATTAATTTATGAAACATTAAGCAACCCTCATAATAAAAAATTACTGAAAGCTAATAATTTGGTTTTGGAAATTAAGATCCATCTTACTTTCCTAGGGGAAGTAAAGAAGTAAAGAAGTAAAGCTTTAAGTTAGTTAAAATTACGTTAAAACAAACTCAGTTGCTCTGTGTAGCAATCTATAAATGGACCGGTGTGATTGTATAAGACCTATTAGTCTCCCACACTGCTGGGCATTGTGTGTATGACAATGGCCTGCTTGACAGAACTGTCACATTCATTGTGTCATGTTGGATTTGTTGGGGAGGGTAAGGAGGAAGAGAATCTCCTACTCATGAGAGTCCACTTTATCTCAGTAATTGGCTCAGTAATGGGGGAAATGCTGTTTGTGTGCTTGATACAAGAACAGAACACACACACACTCACACACACACATACAGTAGCATTTCTTTAAGCCCAGGAAAAAAGAGGCCTGTAGGCGGTTTTCCTTAACCCACCTCGTTACTGTTATGTTTGAGCAGCCGGGGGAGGAAAGCAACTCTTCATTTTGACCTAATTGAGGCATGTATTCCACTGCTTTCTCAAACTTACCACATTGGGAGGATGTGTGAGTCTTTTTACATGTGGGAATAAACATGCAGTACCCTATAGGCATTACACTAAGTGTTATGCATATTGATTTTACTAAGCCGGGGTCACGTATAAATGTTGTGAAAATTTACTCTTATTAGTGCGTCTGAGCAGTCATGCATGTGCAAGTACTACTGGTAAGGAGGATGAGTGTAATTGTGTGTTGGATCTAGTGTTTTGCTTTTTTCAACATTTTGTCTGAGCATGCGCTTGTTGTTGCAAAAGCAGCAGAAGGACAGAGTGAGCCAGGAAGTGGGCGTTGGCCTTACATAAACACACCGTTAATGCTCTCTTCACCTTTAGGACTTAATGATACTTCTTAAACATGCATTCATACGTTAATTACAACAATACGTTTCAAATTAGCCGTGCACCATCGGCAGCTAAATGAAATATCCGACTTCATCTTTAGACTGTAAGAAAGGAAGAGGTTCTGATGGCTTAAGGCATACCATAATTCTTTTTTTTTTTGTATACTTGCCAATTATCTTTGACGGAGTTTTACATATTATAGTTGTCAGCTCTGGAAGGGACAAATAGCAGCGACTCGATGGGATTAGTCTTACATTATGTTAGAACATCCACCCATGTGGAACAAAAAACCAATTAACATCTGTGTGGAAACACTATTTTAATTAGCCACATTTATTCCATTTATGGCATTTACACATGCACAGCTGGCCTGCTGTAGACCTCTAGTACAAATCTGTGACCATATTCTATAACCTGCAGTGTAAATCATATGCTTAATAATAGGCCATCATTTACTATGTAAAATAGAATATATATTTTCCTTTACTTTATGTAATCTGGTTAATTATAAGCGTGTGATGCTCAGAAGATGAAATTAAATAAGAAATAAATGATTGACCTGGTGGTGTTGCTCTGTGTGGAGTTTATGTTTATGTAACTTCTCCACATAGTTCTTTAGTTTCCTCCCACTTCTTCAAACATTTCAGTAGGTACACTGGCAACACTAAATTCCCCCTATGTGTGAATGTATATGTTCATGTAATGTACAGTGATGAACCGGTATCTCATTCAGGATGTATTCCTGTCTCTCACCAGTTTTCATGGAGATCTGGATCCAGGTGAGCTTGACCGGGATTAGGCAGTTACTAAAGATGAATGAATGAATGAATAAAATATCATCATAATGTTGTACATGTAAATAACAGTATCTGAAAATTACTAATGAAATTTGAAAGATCTTTTTATAAAATTGTGCATCACATTCGATTTGTGCCAAAAATGCTATGTGCCTTTTTGTGTTATGGCTTTAGGGTCAAGCTTTTTCTTTGTATGCTTTTCCATGCTCCAATTTTGAAATCCCTGATCATTTTTATGCTCTTTACCTCTTGGCCATGCTGAGGTGAAAAGCTGGTTAAGATTTGGAGTGTTATCATGATCGGGAGCAGCAGCAGCGGACTGGATGCTGCAAGGGCAGATGCAACTAATTCCTTTTTAAATCCATCCCTAATCCTTTTGTCTCTACACGTCATCAGGCAGGTACCACCCCTGTGAGAGCATGCTGTCTTCACTATATTTTACTGTACTCCAGTGAAGGGTGGATTTTTGCATGTAGGTTATGTGAGGACAGGGGTTTCGAAAGCTGCGGTGCTGAGAATCAAAGCTCTTTCAGAAGCTGAGAGAATGAAATTTTTAGTGCCGTCTCACTCCACTGGGCTCCAGCAGCGGTCTGGTGGGGTGGAGGGAAAGTGAGGCTTGAAAAGTAAAGGAGGGGTATGTGTATGTGTTGGGGAAAAGGAGGGGTCAAAGTGTGCCATGGCTGCTAGAATCTCTGGAGAACATGTCAGACTGTGGCAGTGGTCAGTGGCATGGAACAGATTGCCCTCCTAAACCAGAAGGAAAAAAAAAACACCCACACACATTCACACCCTAACAATTACACCTTTTCTGGAGCAGCTTTTCTAGGCTTTTTGGAGGGCCTACAGTCACGCAGTCATGCCTGAACTATACTGTACTGGTCACTTTCCCCACAGCATAAAGTCCACTTGAGTTGCTAAAGAAACGGCATGGAAATTCTCCTTTCTTTCTCCAACTGCTCCAGGCTTTTGTTTCTTTTGCTGCTTTTGCTGCAGTTGTTGTCAGGCAACTGTCATAAAAACGAGCAACAGTTCAAGAAATGACATATGCACAACCCCTGCATTCATTTTAAAGGCGAATTGCTTTTCCCAGCATGTTGCAAAAATTCCCAAAAGAAACATATCATCACATTTCAGAGTGGCATGTAACAAAAGACGTGAGTATTGGCTAGAAAGGATGTCAGTTTTCTACACCAATTTATCCCACATTTTCTCATGCATGGGTGTACAACTTTCTCACACACACACACACACACACACACACACACACACACACACACACACACACACACACACACACACACACACACACACACACACACACACACACACACAGACACACAGACACATGCACGCACATTTGTTTTTATAATCCTTTTTGGCAGGTATGTCCGAACAAATGATCCTCTAGTTATAGCACACTATCATTGTGGTTGTTCTGAATGTGCTTGTCATTTTTTATTAAGTAAATCAAGCTGAAGAATTTAGGCTAAGTAATTGCTCATCTGATTTCAGTCTGAACGTGTACAGATGTCTGTGGATGTTAAAATAATTTTGTTTTGTAAAAGACTAGCTTTTGTTTGTAATTGCTTTAAGGCTGAATTGTTTATTGCTGTAGGATCTTAATTCTCCTCTGGCAAATCAAAAGAGAATGATACAATAGCTGTATTAGAATATCTCTTCATCAGCACCAGCCAAATAGCATCTACATGCTGTGCTTAAATTTCTGCATAACATTCTTGTAAATACCTGTCATACAGAGGGTTAAACTATGAGTCATGCTAACAAGTTTTATACAGATTCCAGCATGTGTAACTGTAAAGCTTTTAGCCAATAAAAGTTAATGAGATCTTCAGATTTCTAAGTATCTTCTATAGGTAAAATCCCATTAACGCAGACTTATATTTACGACAGGAAGTGTTTTCTGTCCATGAACTCTTTCCTGCACTGTAGTTTAGACTCTGCTGAGGTGTGTATCTTTTGTGTACAGCCTGGAGCTGAAGAGCTTGACGGTTCATTACAGAACTCTGAGAATGTCTTTATTTTTGGATGCTGTGTTGGAGGAGAGGGATTGCGTGAGCTGCCAGGAAGCAGCAAGGGGCGGACACTAGGAGCTAAAGCGGAGATTTTCTCAGTGCTACCATCATGTTTTTAGGGGCCGCCTGCCCTAGGGCTGCTGACGCTTGAAGCACTCTGAAGAATGTCAGCTTTGGTCAGGGAAGAGACAGTTTTGTGATATAGCTAACAGCTGACGTGTAGCATAACTTTTCAGATACCTTTTAATTTTATAGTTATTTTTACAGTGCAGTTAAAACTACAGGATGTAATACTGTGGAATTTTGAATCCTATTAGCAGAACATTTTATAATGTAGGTTGTACATTGTTGTCCATGATGCAGATTAATTTTAAGGCTACAGTTGCATACCATACTAAAATTAGCTAGCTAGTTAAAGTGAAAGTGTGGTGCTGGTGTAATCGCACCTCACACTGAATGCATCAGAGATGTTGTATGTTGGAGCTTCCACCAAGGCTCTACAAATTTCTGGTTGCAGAAGTGAGAGAAACTATTAGACCTGGTCACTTTCTTTTTATTTGTGTGTGTGTGTGTGTGTGTGTGTGTGTGTGTGTGTGTGTGTGTGTGTGTGTGTGTGTGTGTGTGTGTGTGTGTGTGTGTATTTTGTTACCCATCCTTTCAAAAAAATAATAAAATAATTGGGACAAACTGGATAGTGTTATCACGCTAGCTTAAACCCACACCAAAAGATAAAAAGACACAGATCAGTTGAGCAGGGCTTGAATCACACACTCTTGCCAGATATAACAGAATTTGAAACACCTCCTGCTAGTCACTAGCTGCCTATCAAGAGTTTTCTAGCCCAACAGCTTGACAAATGGGTTACATTACAAAATACAAAAACAAAAAAAAAACGTCTGATTGTCATCTAATAATGTATTCACTAGTTTCCCAGCAAACTAAATTACCCCTCAACCTATTTAGCACAAATAAAAATAAATTCTACAGGCATTCAGTCTATTTCACGGGTCATGTACACGTTAGAGATATGTAGTATTTTAAATTTTAAATTATTTTAAAATTAATTTTCAACTTTAAATGTATTTATTTATTCATTTTTATTTATTGATTGGTTGATTTTTCTATACTTTTGTAAAGCTGCTTCAAGGCAATGTGAATTGTTAAATGTGCTAGAAAATAAATTCAATTAAATTGCTAAATTTGTCATGAAAATTGATGCTACTACAAAGCTGTCAATAGGCAGAAACAAAGAAGGATTTAGTGTAAGGTCCATACAGGAATAGCGATGGTAATAGAAACGGTTGGTGAGAAAGAGATGACTCTTTTTTGCACCCAAAAGCTGCCACCTTTTTTTATGTCACAAATATCTACAAGCACCAGCCAAGAGAACATGAGAAAGAGAAAGGAGGAGCAAGAGAGAGAAAATATGTGTTAGTGCTTGTCCTCCAGTTTCCTGTGTGGTACCTGGAGAAGGAACTTAGCTGGACAGTGGTGATGATCAGGGAGTTGCTTCTAGTGAGAACCAGATCATTTTGATTTCTTTAAGGACTTTGGCAATACTCAGAGGATCTTATTAAAAGGACGTAGGAACTCTTGTATTGTATTTTTTTAAATACAGATTTTTTTAATGGCATTTCATAAATTGCTTGGTTTTTCTAAATTTCAGGAATTCTTTTTCTATTTCTTATTCTAGAATCTTATCCAGACAAGGCGAAGTTCTGTGGGCTGAAATCCAGTTTCGGGAAGCAGTGGAGAACATCCAGTCTTCAAAGTGAAACATTTCTGATCTGGTAGGAATATGGATAAAAAATGTTGTACAGCTCAATGTTTAGATTAGAAGCTGAATTGCAAAGTTCAGATTATTTTCAAACTCTAATTTAACTGCCAATAACATTTAAACATCAATATCAGCATTGTGAAAAGTGAAGAAGGTTATAATTGTGTTATAATGGGATTTTAATTAATAAAAAAACAACAACATATGATTAATGTAATTAATAGGAGTGCGTATAAAACTGGGACTCCACATTTGCGGTATTATTTCTGCAAGAGTGCACAATGGGAAATCACTGGGAGGCAGAAATCGAGCCACAAGCAGTCGGGGGTCCTGAGGACTACTTAGGGTCGGATGACTGATTTGGGTTTCAAATCGGCAGCCATTCTTCAGCTTTTGGGAGCCTCCTGGAATCATTTCAAAAGGTCCCCAAATCCCAGTGCTGTAATGAAAGTGTTCTTGGAATTGGTTGCCATTTATATTTTCTCCTCTTGATTCTAAATTAGATTCATATTTAAGTAATTTTTTTTTTCACTCTGGGACTGTGCACCAATTGAAAGGAAGCACTCGCCAAGGAGGATTTGGTTGCTCAGTCGGAGGGATATGTGTAAGGACGAGGGCATCCATAAGCACACTTCAGATGCTTATCTAGGCCTGTGCCATTCTGACTCAAGTGCACACATGACTAAAGTCTGTTTTCACTTTCAACACTGTTTATATGTCAATATTCTAGACATGCTGTACATTCAATACATGCATGCTGAAATCACATCTTGAAATCAGTATTCCGTCAGGTCTACAAAGTTTGGTGGGTGAACATGCTTTATCTGTTAAACGGTTGTATAATGTTTTAGAAGAACTTTTCAGGAAAATAGTGCACAAAGGTCGAAGTCTTGGGTTCATGATGCCTGCAGCAATATTTTTATGTTTCTAAAGGAGCAGGAGATGGGACGGTGACAAAATCATTAGGATGCTGGTCAAGTGTTTGTGTCTGGTGGTTCAGGGCCATGCTTGGCTGCATGGCACAGTAGGGCAGCCCAGTGGCCATTAAGGCTGCTAGGGTTGGGGGTCAAGGCCTGTGGAGGGCACTGCTACCCCCCCTGCATGGGAGCGTATGTCAGGCTGCACTCCAATGACTACCCTAGGCAGGTGGTCTATGGGGACAGCGGGCAGGAAGACCAGGACAAATCGGCACACAGAGGCTCATTTCCCAAGCTCAGCATGAGGGACAGAATAGCAACTCGATGATAAGGGAGAAAATACAAAAGCAAAAGGCTCCCAAGGGCACTAGTGTATAAGTGATGATTTAGACGTTTGTATCAAACACGTACTATATGGGTGCTTCTGTGGCTTTTCAGAACAACTCGTGTTTCATTGAAATCTATGAGTGCTACAGGCTGAAGCACATTTGTATTTAAGCAGACATTATCATGCACAGGCATAATAATATTACCACAAACATAAAATCCTTGGCTTAACAGATATCCTTATTTGTGGATTATAACATTTGCCATCGGGGGTGCTTATTGGGTCCTTGTTGCAGCTTTTACTATAATGCTAATTCATGGACTCAAAATTTTTGTTTTGTATTTTCTCCCCCCAGACATGGATTTAAACTTCAGGGCAAAGGTTCTTATCACTAGTAATACCAAAAATTATATTAGCTGAACACATTATTTATTATTATTATTATTTTACTAGTTCAGACAAAGTATTTCTTATGATTAATTACTACAATTCTATATTTTTCACCACAGGAAATTGTTTTTTGTTTGAAAATGTGGATAACAGATACAGGAAACCACTCTAGTTTATACATCTTTGTTTTAGTCCTTAGTTGTGACTGCTTTTGTATTCTATCCTGACACAACCGAAGACAGTTTTACTTGTGATAGTAAGGATGGATAAGCTTGGGAATGGGTGGTGGGGTGGTGATTGAGGCTTGAGTCATAGCAGAAACTGCTGAATGGAAATACATTGTTGTATGGACGCTTGTACTATGTGTGTGAAATTAGTTTTCACACAACCTTGCCAAAAAATGACACATGCCCTCTATACATCAGTAGTCAGGCTGACACCTATTCATTTCCCCTAGACCCGTCGGCATGTTTTTAAAAGCCGTTAAAGTGGCATCCATCAGAACAGGAAATTCAGCGTACAGTGGCCGTTCTCAGAGTAGCCATCCTGAAAGCCATCTGTGGCTAAAACACTGTAGTGTCAGCCATTCCCGAATGAAGTAAACTATCAAGGAGATAGGAGTGTGTCAAACCTTTACATTGTGTTAAAAATAAGAAAACACATTCGCCTTTATTTTTCCTTCTCCTCCATTGTCGACCCCCTGTAGAATAAAAATATTTTTAGCAATTCGTGTGCTTTTACAACTGACCAGTGGAAAAGAGGAAGAAAGCTCATGTTAAACTTCCCATGCATTAAACGTTAAAAAGGAATTGAGCTTGCTTTATTTTTTGTCCCTTATAGATTACCTGTTCCTTATTTTCAATATGACTGCAACACTAAAAGCAAGCTGAGTTTGCATTTTTGTATCTCTGAGGCATTTTTATTTGTTCAGTGCGAGATCTAGTGCACAAAATACAATTCCTTCTCATAAAAAATGATGCTTACACATACATTGCTGTGTTCATGCATTAGCAGCAAATAACACTGTGTGTCTACAGATGTGTGGCTAGGTGCAGAAAGTGGAAATTGTTCATGACTTTACGGTACCCATGAGGCCACATTCCTTGTCAGCTGCTGCCAAGCAGATCCACACTGCAGTGTATTCTTCTATTTAAATGTCCACGCAGAACAGATATAACTAACAGCCTCATACACACACTAATACACACATGCCCATGAAGATGAGGCCCACTCACTCAGTATGGCTTGCAGCAACAGCCTGTTCCGCTGGCAGCCCAACTGCTGACGCCGTCACCTGTCTTTGTGGATGAAGGTGATTGTGTTAGCACAGTCGTGCCGGGAAGCTGGCACTCCTCACCCACATTTGTCCTCAGAGAGAGGTTGTGGACTGGAGTAGAGGAAGTGTTGACTGCACTTTCGCTCTTTAATTTTCTAACCCCTTCTGTGTGGATTGGAAACCAAAGCCATTGATTCAACTCTATAATTCAGGGAGGTGGTATGAAGGTAATTTGAAACAAATTTGTGAGCTAAGTATTAAGATTCTTCTTCCCATTTATTGTTAACCTAGATAGCCTTGTAATATGTTCATCATTATTGGTGTGCTATGGCACATGCAGAACATATTTTGAGCAAACAAGTGTGGGTTTTTTTGCGTTTGGATGATAATCACAGTCAGCCTACAGTGGCCATTTTTTTTATCCTCCTTAATTGTATTCCAAAATTCAAAGCCTCCCAGATGTAGTGTAATAGGGATATGTGCTGCATCTAACAAACCGCCTCAACCCAAAAGCTCATTAGGCAAAAATGAAACCCTGGCATTTGGTGCTTCGGTGTTAAGTTGTAAACACATTAAAATTGAATTGCACCTACAGGCATTGAAGATGCATTTTTTAATTTGCAATTTGCCATTTTTAGGCTCACTCTGTAATAAGAAGAATTTAATTTATTAAACAATTTCATTTAATAAATATGTTTTTCATTGTAAATTAGGTTAATGGTATGATTGTTACGTCGCACCACCCACACAGTATGTACTGTATGAGGAGACATGATCCACTTGATTGTGCGCAACTCTGTCAAGCTATTATATAATAATATTATTTTATATAAACCTAAGAATGTCTTATGTTAGTCGTATCATTTGTATAATGGGTCTTTTAAAATATCATGGAAGAGTGTAGGGCCCGTCTTTTTGCTTTATGAATAATTTCATTTACTTAGTCAGAATGTTTTTTTTTTTTTCAACACAGAGCTGAAATGTAGATCATCAAGTGTAGCTGTATGCTGGCGTGAGCTTGTTTAATTTTTTAAGAGACAATCTGATTGGGAGCAATTAAACCATTGGAAGTTTATGAAGTCCCTGTTGTGTGTTTTGGGATCATGTTGTTGCATGGCACTTAACAGATGTTCTGACTAGAGTGTTGTTTGCAGTCCTCATAGCCTCATTTTATGCACCCCTTTTACAGCTACAGAGCCCATGTTTACGAGCACAAGTGTTTATGGCAACAATTTTTTATGCGAGTGTTCCAACAAAATACGCAATATGCGGACTGACGTTTTCTCTTTTCCACACAGCAGAGAGTAATTTAATTGGGCAAAAATGTGCCTTTGGCAGGAGCCAGACTCAACAAAAAGGCTGGGAGAAAGCTGCCTGGTTCTATTTCAATTAAACACAACATGAGATATACCTAAAACTAATATAGATGTCCGGAGTACTGCCTACAGATGCTATGAGTTGACAGGGATTTATGCAATGCCACAAGCTGTAGGTTTTATTTTTTAAAAAGTATGGATCTTTAGAAACTCTTTAGAAACTTTTTCCCAAGGAAGGGCTGCATTGGTATATTATTGACATCATCCATTCCCATCTCTTTTTCATTATTGGCAGCCCTGTCCCCTGGGGCTTGTGCCATATGGGCGGCTGTGAGCAGGATGCGGGAGCAGGGGAGTAGACGTCGGCTATAGTGCTCTTCATTGGCACAGGTGGTATGTGGCACAAGCTTAGGCCAACGCATCCAAGACAGTGCTGCTTAGTCAGCCCACTTTCTCTCCTGAGGAGTGTAGGGCCATCACACAGGGCTCAGGAAGATGGTGCCAGCCCACACCAACCTGCAAACTGGCACCACAGAATGGGGGCAGGCTGAAAGGCTCCTTTCAATGACCCAACACTGGCTTTCTTGTGTACTTTGTAGGACAAAATAATTTATTCCGTCTTGTCCTCAATTTGTGAAAAAAAATTATGTCATGGATCATTGGCTTGAATCAAGCCAGGACACATTCATAATGTGTGTATACATTTACTACAATATTTTGCCTAGTCCCACATTGATCCTTTATTCTGGACCTGGCATGTGCTTTGGGAAGATACCATTACACAAAAGGACACACAGTTCTGATAAGGGAGAATGGTACCTTACAGTTCTGCTTGTAGTCTGCACATTAACAAGCAGAGCACTTTGCCAACTGAGTCGTACCTCTTGCAGCGTGTGCTCATGCCATTGCTCGGGGGCAAATTTAGACATCACTTTTTATGTTCCCTCTACTCCTTAGACACCTCCACTTATGAACCCTGCATACAAATGCATGGAGGTGTTGTCCTGATTGATGGCAATTAGCATTTGGTAATGATAACAGATGTTTGTGGTGCCAGGAGGCTGATACCTGCTGCCCACTCTGCCATCTGCCATGGGCATCAGGGGCCTGGCACAGAGGCTGGCTGGCAATAGGTAGCAGGGAGGGGATAAAGGGAGGAGAGAAGAAGGAGTGGTACATTTTAGCCCTCCTCTCTATTTGAAATGAAGAGCTGTGCTGCATTACCTCATGCTTGGTACACTTGGATAGGACATTCCTGCTCTGTATCATGACTTCTTTATTATGTGCCCCCTAAGGTTTCATTCAGTGGTGTGTATGATTGAATTTTTGTAGATGCCTATAAACCAGGGGTGTAACGCAATGCAACTATTTGTATCGTTTACTGCTGCAAATATCTGTATCTTGATTTGGATTTGACCCAGAAGTGGTGTAAACCAAAAGGTTTATAGTTACTGGAATAATATGCCATTTATAAAATGTGACAGCAAATAACAATTGGAAGAGCATAACCTTACCAAAATCCTAAACTTTTACAGTTCCTCAACCAGACGCTCTGTGGAACTTTCTGGAAAGCTTTCTTTCTAATGTGACTGAGAAAGCTATAAGCTAACTATATTTCAAACATGTATGTCTTCAACAACTCAGATAACTACTGTTTATTGGTGAAAACAATAGCCACCTAATGTATTTGATCAGATTTATTATCATTTTCGGGATCCAGAAAGAACAGTTTGTTAGATTGCTGAACATACTATTAGAATGAACCTCAAAGCTGGGATGCAAAAATGGGGTCCTTTAAACTCCATGATGTTAATATATCTGAATGTATTTCTGGAAAAAGTTTCTTTTAATATTGCTGAAGAATGACCAAAAGCAGAAACACGCTGCCCTGTGTATGCACACTGTGGCCTGTGTGGGCTATATAGAGCAGCTGCTCTATAAATAAAGCTATATTTCTTTTCTATATTTCAGGTCATTTTATATATAAATATGATTTTATTTTGGACCTCAGTAAGGAAGTGTTAAGGTCAAGCTACTGGAGAAAGCCAACAAAGATGCACAGAAACAAAAAACCTCTATAGAATGTATTTGTATTCCCTTACTGTAAAACTTACTCAATACTCAATGCGGACTGCATATTTATATAATATATACCTTTATTCATCCCACATTGGAAATTTCAATGTTACAGCAGCAAAAACAAAAAAAAGTGTAGAAACATAGTATATATACAAATATATACAGTACAGTATATAAATACAAAAGAAAAAAATCAAACAGTACAGTAGTTACACTTTCAAGCAATAATATTTCAAGCAGGTAATATTGTGCTACTAGGTAATATAAAGGTGCAGTTTGTATGTTGATAGATTTTTGTGGTTCAGGGTTATGTATTCCAATATATTTGGTTTGGAATAAACCAATAAGCAGTATTTTATATGCAGGACATCAGCTTTAATTTATAGTTTTTATAAAATATACTCCTTTATACACATTTTCACTCAGTTTAAATGTGTATAAAATATACTCCTTTATACACATTTAAACTGAGTGAAAAATATGTTAATCGTAATGACTTTTGTGTTAAGTGAATCTATCTACCTATGTAAAACCCCATTCTCTAGCACATATCATAAACATGACTATTGATACACAAAATTGCAAATGTATTTTAAGCATATTTTTGTTATTTGGTCAGTCTATATTCAATGATAAAAAAAAAAACATTACAGCCCTGTTCTTTTTTTAATACTTCCCATTCTCTCTCTAGAGCACAGGTAAAGGTGACCCCAAGACAACATTTAATATATAGACTCTAGTTTTAAATTTAATTATATGGCATATTTAGTTTGGGTTCTTATGTTAATCGTGATATTCAGATTGAAAACAATAAATACTTAAAATACCCATGTAATAAGATAACATTTTATTGAAGGTATGAATTTTTTATAAATGCCATTCACATAGTTTGCTTGTATTATTTATCAGCAGTTTGTTTTGTATATACTAGGAATTAGCAATGAAACTCTGAGTACTGAGAGTGACTTCAAATTGACTTTGGTTCATTTACATTTCTCTACATAGAATGTAAACTGACTCGGTAAACATGCTTTACTTCAGCCGTCACTCAAAAATGTAATTAGGGAACATTATTATTAAAAAAAATGCAAACAAATAAACAAACCTTGAGCGCAGACATACAGATGAGGTTGGAAAGGATGATTAATAGTGTTAATAAGACACAGCTGAAATGTGAGTGATGGCACCGCAGTTAAGTGGATGAAGCCTGTGCCCTGGCGCACTTAATACGTTGTTGGATATTGCACAGTATTGGTGTAAATATTGACACTGGGAAATTGAGTCCACATGGATGAGAGTCCATGGCATGACCTTCGATGAGTGTACCTCTCCCCCCACCACGTCCGCCATAAATGTGATCATTTTCTGGGTGTATTGAGGAAGAGTAGAATACATGTATGTACCCTATTCAATCTGCCCATGCTAAATGAAAGGTGTGAACCACTTAGAGCTTTCTAAAGAAGTCACCAAAGGATGATGATACCTGTAACCTCTCTGCAGCTGATGGATAATACAGTCAGTTTTGTTAGATTTGGAACACAGCTATGGCTTGAGGGGACAGTCTCCTGGGTGCTTACAGGATCACGTAACAATGACTGCCATATTTAATCTAGGAATTACAGTGAAGTGACACAATATGTCTTGAGCATTGGTGGAACAGGCAGTGACTAATTTAATCTTGTAACATGAAGATTATTTTTGATTGGAATAGAGTTTGATCTGTTTGTACCTTTAATTTGGCTCTAACTGGCTGACATTTTCACAGTATTTAATAAAAGCTGCACTCAATTCATGGCCGGGTGACAATCTTTTATTTACTCGGTGTGGATAAAACCATTAATTCATGGTAATTAATGAGTGAAGTGTGGAGGGCGCGGGTAGAGCCGCATCCGCTGGGAGGCTTGAGGGAACAGACTCATTCATCTCGATTAGACACACTTAGCTTCTGTCTCCCTAGTGTGGCTTTTCCATTTTAATATCATCTCGCTGCTTCATCCCATAACACAGTGTCCTCCAATCAACAGAAACTAGCCAGTACCTATATGCTCGAAGATCAGACTGCCCAAGAGAGCCATATAACTACATGTATGTTGGATATGCTTTCTCTCATAAAAAAAAAAAAAAAAAGATGATTGATTTCACCAGCCCTGCTCCTGCCTTTATGTTGTAGGGTTCAGAGAGAAGCTTTGTGCTGACCTCAGTGTCAGGATATGGATCAAGTTAATGGTATCACTGTGACTTGTTGCAGATTATATGCACGGGAGAAGAGAGTGCTTTTATTCCCTCAAGCTTTTGCCTTATGAAAAAGTTTATAATACTAAAATACATAATATAAAGACCACTAGAAAAGATAAAATAGGAAAGATCAAATAATTAACTAATGTTAAACTATAAATAATGCTACACTATGTCAGACAAAATGTTTTTTTATCTAGCGTTGAAACAGATGCTCTCAAGATTCAGGAAGTTACTTCCATGAAAATATTGCTCTGGTAAATAGATAATGTATAAAGTTTGAGTGTCTGCACAACCCTAGTGCCACTTTGAGCCCTAAAGAACAGTTGCAGTGGTGAGAAGACATAATTTGATAAGACATGCCAATTAACACCTTCTCAAGGCATCTGCTACATATCCTTAGCTAATAGTGTCTAAGAATGAAGATGGTTTTTCAAGGTCTTATTTTTCAGTCATAGCATGGACATTAATTACATGAATCTGGTGCCATCCAGGAATCTGAATCTCTTGAGAAAACCAGTGATTGACTACATAACAAATTCATGCTGTTACAGAAACCATGTCCTCTGTAATTTATGTTTTAAACTATGGTGCAAGAATCGGTGTAAAAGCAAGAATGGCTTAATGTAATATTCTTGATCTAGTTATAATGCTTAATATCAGTCTTGGTTTTCTTTTACACTGATAGATTTTGATAGATTTACATTTTCACCAAAAGAAATTACATCATACACTGCAATCAAAGCAGCTAAAATTCATGACAGATAACCAATCAGCTCTAATATATAGCACACACTGAGAACTGCTCTGTCAGGAGAATTGGCAACCTATGTATTAAAATTCGAGATGTGTGTAAAGTTGGCTCAGGCCATGGCTTGTGGTTTAGGGTCTTTATTGAGATTCTGCACAGGTCCAGGGACCAATCTTCAGAGCTGATTTATCTGATGTTTTCTAAACAGTTGACAGGGGGAACAGATTCATCTAGGCATTAAAATACATTGGTGGCATCTAGCAGGTTCCAGGAAGAGGCCTGATCATTGCCGGGCTACTGGGCCACCATTATCTTTATTAGAACACCAATCACGGCTTTCTCCTACAAAACATACCCATCCAACACTGGACACAGCCTGCAATTATTAAGAATGCTCCAGAATTATAAGTTCATTTAATCCAATAACTTATATTTTCAATTTGTAATAGTGTAAACTACACTAGGTTATAACATCTCAGCATCCTTCCTCAGGAAGATGTTCATTTTAGAGTCTGCATTTAGATGAATGTAGATTTATAGAAACCTGGCAGACATTTTAAACAACTGATGTGTAAAGTCTTTTTGACTGTCAAGCAAATATTAAATAGAAAATCTTTGACTTGAAATATATTCAGAGTTTTGTGGTTAATGCAAATTGATGCACTCAGTTGGATGTACATCAGTTCACTCTCTTTGCAAAGTTGTTATTTTTGTTAGATCAGGCCAGCTTGTACCTAATTCCATAAAGAAAAGCGCAGTGTCAGTTTGAAGCAAAGGAAGGTCTTTTTAATATGAAAACTAATCCGGAAATATCTTCGCAAAGCACCCTGGCTGGTCTTTAATGTGTGGTTCAAATCCATGCCGATAGCACGTTAAAGCTCTCCTAGAAATGGCAACTGTCTGCTATAAGCTCAGCTTTTCTGTTTCAAAGTTTTCACACGACAACAATGAGAAAGGGGCATCATATTGTCTTGCAAACACATGTTCCAGGATAGGCATCTTATCACAGCACTCCAGACCCATGTAAACACAAAAGCACTTTCTTTCATTCACTCTCCATCTCTTTCTCCCCATTCTTTCTCACCTTCCATCCATCGCTGTCACTAATGTGAATCTGAAGCCTCAGCTCAGTTCCGATTCAGCATTTAGGTTTGTGTGTATACATGCTTGCATATTCATATATGTGTGTGTGTGTGTGTGTGTGTGTGTGTGTGTGTGTGTGTGTGTGTGTGTGTGTGTGTGTGTGTGTGTGTGTGTGTGTGTGTTAATTATAGAAGATCACTTATTCACTTCCCCCTCAATCTGCGGGGCTTTGTTTGTCCAACACTTGTGTGACAGAGCACACTACACATGCCTATTAGGGCATTTGTGCACTATGGGAGATTAAAGCCTCTACATTTCTTTTAAATGAACTCCTCTCACATTCCTCCTACCCACTGCACTGGAGTCTGGGTGTGACAGTCCCTCTCTTTGCCAGCTTTAACAGACAGTGATGGATTGCAAATCAAGGGAAAGCACTAGCTGTTTCTTTGGCAGAAAATGAAATAAAGTTGCCATTTATTCTGTATTGCATTGCATGAAATGTATGATATGCACAACTGCACTCCTATTGTACATACAACTGAATATACTGGAATATGTTCCCAACTAAATAATAGATGCTCATCTCGATTTTTCTGCCAACTTTAAGAGGCAACAACTGTACTTTTAAAGCAAACACTGTTGGATTTTTGGATTGTTGTGCTTTTAAGGGAAAATCCACTATAAGTGGATACCACTTTTACACTTTAGATAGATAGATAGATAGATAGATAGATAGATAGATAGATAGATAGATAGATAGATAGATAGATAGATAGATAGATAGATAGATAGATAGATTTACACTTTATTTTTTTACCATGGACTAGGAGCCATAAAGAACCTTGACTGATGGACTACACTATTTATCTTGGGGATTTAATCATAAATTGTGTAGTAATTACATTTTACAAAGAGCAATTAGAGAGCCATGCCTAGCTATTTAATCTATCTCAAAATTCCACCTGATGGCTTGATTTTTCATTATCAGTGGGCGATAATGAGAAGGAGTGTCTGCTCTCTGTCTCTGCATAAAGACAATCAGTCCCCACTGATTTTACCTCATTCATACACCTCAAATCTGTCTCTCTCCTTTTCTAGATGTGTGTGTCTTTGATTCTTTCACTGTGTGGAATTCTCTTTTCGAAAATTGTATCTCCTTTCTCTAATTTACTGATGGTAAAAAGGGGATAAAATTAAGACTTTCTACCTTTGTCTATTTTCAACCTCTGACATGATTTGTCTTCAGCACAGAACAATTTATATTTGGACTTTGTTAAAGTACAACAAACACACTCTAATTACAGAAAAAGGATGCGATTAAAGTAAGATTTAAGGAGAAGGTCAGCACCTTAGCTCAGCCTGTAGTACATTAGCATGGATTGTGGTGATTTTTTTAAACAGATCAAGCACAACCCTTCATCTTACAAACAGTGGGTATACATTATTCAGTTCTGCCCACACATACAAATCTCCATACTCCTCGACTAGAGCTTATACAATAACTATTCATGATTTTGCCTTGAATGCTTGAATTTCAACACCATTTATGCAATATACCTGAACCATCAAAACCTAACACAGTAAGCACAGCAGCTGCACTAAAGCCCTGTAACTGCAATACATTACCATACATTAAAACTCCAATTATGCTTGGATTAAAATGTATTACCATATTCTGTTTTGTGTGTGGAATTATGCAGAAGAAAATATTAATGTGTTCAGGATGTTAATTATTACAGCATTTGTCTTAAAAATTACACTTCTTATTAAATGCTTTGTGAACAGTATCATTCGAAAACCTAGATGTACTGTAATTTTAATATTATTAAGTGTTAAAAATTTAAAACATAGTAGTAATGGAATATATAATACTGTTGTATCCATGCCTTGTGTGTAGCATTGACCACTACTATAATTGAAGTTTTTACAAGATATTTTATGTTTGTTTTTGGTCAAAATGAAACTGTTTCAGATTATGCAGAAATGAAATGAAATTGCTTATTGGCAGTTGCTTACTGCACATTTGCACACTTTGCACACTATACCAGTCAGACATTACTACAAATGTACTCTATATATTCTGTAAAGTATATATAGAGTACATTTGTAGTAATGTACTCTATTGTACTCTGTATTGCATATTCTCAGTGTCTCCATGCATGTTGGTAGCATATTATATTTTCTTAAAGAACTGGTCCCATTCTAAAATGATGAGAATATGCTACATACAATATGCTACAATATGCCTGCCCCAACCTTCTCCTGAGCTTGAGATTCCTGTTTATAAATGTGAATTCCTGTGCGTGTATGATTTGGAGAATTTTTATAAGAGAATAAGAAAAGCAAAAGGAGAAATATGTGCTAACAATGTTTCTCAGTTGTAGTACAGCAAAGCTGTGTTGGAGCATTCTTCCCTGCTGTGATATTGGGAAGGTGCTATGACAACCGAGATTCATTGAAGGTGATTTCAGAGATATGAGTGTGTGCTGGGTCGTTCTTTACAGTGCAAATTAATTTTAAGGGTTTACTCTGACAGTAAAGGTGACCAGCCATCAGATGAAGGAAAGAAGGCCTGCTAAAATGCTATGAGTGGTGGTTTCTAAAGACAACCAATAGCCTTTTCAGAGATAGTAGGCTTGATGTGGTGTGCTTTCACTGGCCTGTGCTTCACCTTGTGGCTGATATGCACAGTTTTGACTCTTTTATCTAGTGTGACTGTAGGAGTGAAGGACAGTTAAAGTCTAAGCTTACAGTGTAAAACTTAAAACTTAAGGTTCCCATTCCATTAATTTTTTTCCCATTATAGGGAAGGAGCACTGAGCATATCATGCATTTGTGTGTCTGGTTGAAGACATGTCAAATAAACGGAATCAACCTATTTAATAAAATATTAATAGAATTAACCTAATTATTGATTGCAAGATCCTGTGTTTTTCTTCATTGTTGATTTTGCCGAACAAGCAGACAGAAAATATGTCAAGCTTTTTTTTTTTTTCATTCTGTGATGGTCTCTGACTCATCAGTGTCTAATAGTGCTCTTGTGTGTTCTAGTATGTTGCTGTTATTTTTTACAATACAGTACATAAAATATCACCCTAATTCTCTGGATCACTGTCTGATTTATTCACAATTTAATCGCATCATGATAGTTTATTTTACTTGCATTGACACTCCTTTGCTCAACATGTGATAAAATAGCAACACACTCCAGATGCAAATGTGGAATCAACTCTTGATGTTTTGGTTGCACTCTTGTGCATAAATTAGCCATGTAACAACACACAACAGTCTACAAAGCCTCAACAAAATATTTGCAATTTCCTTAAATACACTGTCACAGTGTATTTATCACACTATACAGGCAAATAAATTTCGATTAAATACATATATTTGGATTTAGACACTGTCATTGTTTCCTTTACAGTCCAATGCACTGGATTATGGTGTCAAAGCAACAAAAAGTGCAAGAGAGAGAGAGGAAGAAGGGGGTGTGAAAGGAACCCCCTACTGAAAAACCCAGTCCTGGAAGTGAAAGAATTTGATTGGTGCTCTAATTAAATAAAAGGGAATTTATGTGTCTAGCTCCAAAATGTAGAAAATAAATGTAACTCAGCCAGTCAAAGGTGCTATTGCTTACAATATCCCTGCATATTGCAATTATTTGTGCCTTCCTTAATGTAACATAAAACCTAAAAAAGAACCTTACCCTAAACATAAACCTAACATAAGATACCATGCCTAACCTATTTAAATAAAAACGCGAACCCAAAAATAGACTTTCCCCCTTAATCCTGATCTATCTAATAAGTGCATCTAGTAGCATCTAGTGGATAGAAATGTCCCCTGTATTGGAACCTGTTTGAAGGAGTAGCTCACACCAAATTCACACTTTGTAAAATTCACAGTAAGGAAGGCAATCTGAAAGCAAGCAAAGATAAGGTACAAAGGTGGCTGCTACAGGTATCTGTAAAAATATCAAGGTAGTCTTCACAATTTTCCACATCACATTGGACATGATTCCTCAATCGCTGGGAGATGGTGCATTTTTCAAACCAAGTGGCATAACTTGATATTGTAGAAATGTGTCTGGTGTAGAATACAAAAATAATGAATGCACATTCAGTAGAATTTCCAAGTAATTCCCCAAGGAATAGGACAGGGTCAGTAGTGGTTACAAGCAATGCTATAAAATATGGAGAACTGAAATATCTGCTTTAGTAAGCAGGGTTAACACCAGGGACTACAGCTAGTTACAGCAAGCCTATTTTTAACCCCATAGTCTGTTTACGTTTTCATATTGGAATATTTGGTAGGAATGACATAGTAAGCATCATGTTTGACAGGAGGAATTTCACCAAATTAATATCATATTTGAGGACTGCAGTACGAGATGATGTCTCAGCAAAGAGAGATTAATGTCTTTCTTTGAGACTTATTAAGTCACGTGATTCTGTCAAGTGTGCAAGTTTGGCCTGAATATAAGTGAGAGATTCCAAATTTGGCAACAAAGCTCTATCTATGCTGAGACCATCTGAATCAGGAGACTCAGATGCTAACACATTCACAGAGGAGGCAGATAAAGGAGAGGCAGGTGGAGCTGGAGAAGAGACATCTAATCTGAAGCAAGAGAAATATAGCATGAGCATACTGCTATCTATCATGGGTCTTCACAGTCTGTATCACTCAACATATACAATTCAGGAATCAACATTTCAAGAAACTAGAGTCTGATAAGGGTAGTAAAACAAGATTTTCATCACTTGCTTGGAACGAGGACATCAGATTTTTTTTAATCAAAGTGAGGCTTCATGCAGGCAAGATAGCATTTTGCCTCATCACAAATAGTATGCAGGTGCTCAAGAAGAGAACTAACAATCAAATCTAATTCTATTTTAGGATAAATTGAGAACACCCCTTTCTGTAGATCACAAGCAGAGTTCAAGCAAAACATGAACTTATCTCAATCATTTACAGTCAAATCATGTAGTCTTACGAATAGCAAACAAGAATTTTGGAATATCTTCATCACAGTTTTTCCGACCAGAAACATGTTCACTGTGTGACTCCATTGTTTAGTTTCCAGCACATCTTATAATTCTGTCTGCTTAGCTCTAAGAAACTCACGTTTAATGTTCAGTTGCTTTGTTACATTTTTGAAAGGTTCAGAAAAATAAAATTTTAATCATGGCCCAACAAAAGAGATTTTGGAAAATTGAAAGTCATACAGGGCTTCATGGTGACTCAAAGGGGAAGCACTGTTCCATCAAAGCTCCAGGGTCATTTTAGAGAGTGCTGTAGGTTCTCCTAATGTTTGCATGGGTTCCTCAGCATTCTCTAGTTTCCGCTTGTCTCCTAAAAGCTTAAATGCAGATAGATTGATTACAAATGTGTGAGTAGTGCCCAGCAATGCTCTGGCATACCAACCAGGGTGAACTCTACAGCCATATGCATGTATTGCCAGTATTTGCTTCTGATCCACCATGACCCTGTTCAGGATAATGCGGTAATGAAGTTAATGATTGAAAGTAATATAGAACTATTCAAATCTTTATGACAGCATGGTACTTGGTATGCAGATGTATGGCTTCAGGATAATGTGACAGAACACATCATGGTTAGTAAATATTTATGACCAGACTTGGTTCAATGGAGGTTAAATAAACAATCGATTAAATTTCTTAAAAGGTTTATCCAGATCTGGAATAGGCTTTGTGGGAGCTGGGGATAACCTAGTTAGCTTGCCCTGCATCTTGTTAGGCATAAATGACGATTATTGTTTGGATGAGGCTGACTGCACAGAAAGCCTAAAAGAAACGTTTTAAGAAAAATCTTCATACCATGATGACCAGAGTGTTCATGGTTTTGGGCAACATTTAATTCTTGCTGTCCGAATGATATGAATCTACAAGTCATGATCGGACTTTGGGGGATTTTCACCTTCACTGTCAAAAATATAAGATGCTCAAACCTGAGGTACCTTTAACAGTAGCCACAATATACTCAGACAGCGAGACATTGTTTGAAGTGAACAGTCCTCTTCCAACACCCCAAAGTCTCTATAAATCTACAGATGTAGTTTTAACTTTAGGAGATAAGATTCCCAGAAAGCAGCTCACTATTTTCAAACACATGATGATAGTTACACATTAAGGATTATAAAAATAATTGCTCTTTTCATTTGAAGAACTCATTCATGAACCACCACATTTGCTGCAAACTGAGGTAACAACATAACAGTGTCTTTAAGCCATCTGTTACAACAGGTAAATATAAAATATTTCTTTCTCCTAATTCATTATGTCAAAATAAATGAAATTTCCTTAGTAGCCAATAACAGGCAAAGGTCTTTTAGTTCAGCACCATGAACATAAAGATCCAAACCACATCTTCCAAAATACACCTTCCAGAATATCTGTGCTCCTCTTGCATCTGTTAGAATGTATTTTTTTGCCTTGAATTTATATCAGATAGCAAAAGTACACCATCTGCAATAAAAGGTTCAAAGGTGAAATGGACTGATGCAAGTGAAAGTGATCTGACCGGCCATGGAAAATGAATAGGCAGGACTGTGAAGCTGCTGAATAAGAACTCTCTCTCTCTCTCTCTCTCTCTCTCTCTCTCTCTCTCTCTCTCTCTCTCTCTCTCTCTCTCTCTCTCTCTCTCTCTCTCTCTCTCTCTCTCTCTCTCTCTCTCTCTCTCTCTCTCTCTCTCTCTCTCTCTCTCTCTCTCTCACTCACACACACACACACACACACACACACACACACACACACACACACACACACACACACACACATCTTCCTGCCATGTTCTCCCCCACCATGTTCATCCTCACTGCATTCCCTCACACAGTGAAAATCACTCAATGTTTTTTCCGTCTTCTGTAGTCTTCAGTACTACAAGGAAAACTGGAAAGGAGGTAATAATGCATTATAAACATTGTGATAAGGTAATTTGGTTTCTAAAACTGTGTAAGTCAATCTCATTTTATTCACAAACACCAAATAAATGACTTAAACAGCACAAGAGTGATAGATTTCTTTCTTTTTTCTTCTTATTCCTTATGTCTTTACACCATACACAAATCATAAACCTGAAATAGCTAGATTTTTCAGTCACAATATAGACATAAAAAATGTAATAGAGTGTCTTGTGCAATGTATAGAAGGGCAATGTTCATACTTTCAGCAGCGGTTTCAGCATGACCCAGTGCACCAGGCACTATTCGGAAGCTGGATTACCCCTGTTCTGTCTCCCAAAACAGACAAACAGGGATAAGGAGTTACGCCACAAGCTCGAGCGGTGGACATAAGTCAAGGCCCTTACTGGGCAAAGCAAATGCAGCCTCTCCTGTTCAGCTGACTCATGGGGTGGAAGACAGTAGGCCTGCAGGATGGCTGGACACCCACCATCCTGGGCACCTTAGGGACATATGCTGCCCTGGGGTGCAGGATTGCCTTGGACATGCCAGGGGCAAATTCTAGGCAGGTGTTGGCAATCGACCGGGCCTGCAAATTTCCCACTCTTTTGAGAGAGGCCAAGGCTAGGAGCAGAGCCTTCTTCAGGGTCAGAAACTTTTCAGAGGCTGACTCCATGGACTCAAACGGGGCGTCCGGCAGCCTTTCCAGGACCACAGAGAGGTCCCAGGTAGGAAGGTGCAGTCTGCAGGAAGGTTTCAGAAAGTGCACAGAAAGTGAGAAACCAGAGGGTACCTACCCAAGGAGGCCCAGAGGACAGGTTCATGGTTCGCAGTGATGGCAGCCACATACACCTTAAAAGTAGATAGGTACAGGCCCTGAGAAAAGCAAGACTGCAGGCGTTCATCACACCAGAGGCAAAATAGCCTCCACTTCAGAGCATACAGTGTTCTAGTGGAGGGAGCCCTAGCATTCAATAGAGTCTCTGTCACCTCAGAAGGCCTGCCTCTAGGAATTGGTCCCGCTCAGGGGCTAGACCCAGAGCTTACACATCTCGGGGTGGGGGTGTAGGGTTGCCCCCAGTACCAGAGAGAGCTGATACTTCCTGATGGAAACCTGGAGTGCCATCTAGGAGGGAGACAAGGTTCATGAACCAAACGTGAGAGGGCCAATGAGGAGTAACTTGAAGAAGGTTGACTCGGTTGTGGCGAATTTTGGCTAGGACTTGCAGGAGCAGCGCAACCGGGGGAAAGGCATACAGGTGGAGTCCAAGCCACGTCTGTACCAGGTCCACACTTGCTTCACCACCTGGTGGTGGAGACGCCACTTCCCGGGCCTCAGCACCTGCATCGACAGTCTGCCTCCCGATTTACATGTGCTGGGCTGAAAATCGCTCTCAGCTAACAAAATGTGGTCTCAGTCCAGAGCAGAAACTGCTGCGCCAACCTGAACAGGGGGTGCAAATGCAGACCAACCTAATGATTGATATAAATAACCACCACAGTGCTGTCTGTGCACACTGACATGTGGCAGGTGTAGGAGAAAGTGTTTCAACGCTAGAAACACGGCCCTCATCTGCAGTCAATTTATGTGCTATGGAACTACCCCCTAGAAAGGTGGTTCTTTGAGAAGGAGAAAGCACACACTTTCTGGGTTTAGCCTGAAGCCTAGACCTCATAACAGAAAGCACAGCATCTCGATGACTGGCTGCCATAACCTCCAGGAAATTCAGTACACGGATGCCATGGAGATGCAGCGAATATGCATGGTGAAAGGTCTAGGCCAAAAGGAAGAACACAATAGTGGTAAGCTTTGCCCCAAAAGTGAACCTGAGGAACTTCCTGTGCTCTGGTAAAATGCCTATGTGAATAAGCATAGGCCTCAGACCTGATTCGGGAGGAAATAACCTTGAGTGTGAGCATGCTGTAAGTCTTCAGAGTATAGTTCAGAGCACACAAAATGGTATCCAGGCTCCACTGAGACATGCCAGGCAGAAGTTCCCATGCTGCGTGAGAGTGGTGTTAACCAAATGTCGATCTCCCTGGTGCCCTGAAACAGTGCACTGACAGGTGCTAACAAAGGGTACAGATCTGTGCAAGGAGATAAAAACCAGAGTCTGGGAAGGAAACATGTTCTATGGCGCCTTTTCTTAGAAGTGAGAAAAGTTCCTCTTGGAGGAACGTTGTTCGGTGGGCAGCACATCCTGAAAAGAGAGACAGGAGACAGACTGGTTTATGTGGCATTTCCCACAATATCCAGAACCCACTGTGACCCACCCGGTAGAAGCTTCCACGCTGCCAGGTGGTTTTAGAAAGGTGCCTCTTGCTATGCTCACCTCGCCCAGTACCCTGAATCACCAAGCTAGCAGGGGCTACACAGGAGGCAGCTCCACATAAGGAGCATGGGCGGTCATAGCTGAACCTCGAATCACATGAGGTGGCAAAAGGCTGAGGAAAATAAGCAGGCCTGCAAAAGGTCTGCAAAAATGAGAGATGCCTGCATGGGGGTGGAAGGAGGTAGCAATTGTCAAGATCAGACCGGACAATGTTAACCTTTCATACTGTAGGATCTTAGCTTAGCTTAGTAACAGCACGTGTGATCACCTCCAGGAGCTAGTCGAACACCAGAGAATGCGGTGGGAATACGACTGCTGCTTGCTCCTCATTGCCCACATTGAGCTCCTCAGAGTCCGATGTAGAAAATAATAATAATTCCAAATTGACCAAGCGAGCTCCCAAAGTCAAAGCGGACAAGAGTTCAGTGACAACTCGAGGTTAATAGTTCTTCGTTCAAGTTGGGGATAAATCGCGAAGTGTGCTTCCGAGGTCGAAGCAAAGACATCAGAGTCAGGGGAGAGGATGAGAAAAAGGGCTCACCCATCTCTAGTTCCTTTTCTACGAACTTAACCTGCAACCTCCATGACCGAAGCTGACGCGCTGGACTCACTGGCATATAATCACTTCATCACGTGTCCTTCCCGAGCCATTGAAGTGGCGTGTTTGCACACAGATTCAGACACCACTTCTTCAAATAAGTGTTTCCATAGCATCAGCCCTGGTGCAGCGTTGATTTACCTCGAAAAGGAACAACATTTCCCACCAAACAATGGCATGTGCATGCTTTATAATTAGGAAAAACCAGGACATGTCTTTGACTTGATATCGAGTCAATATTCAGGAGAGAGCTCCCTCTGGCAATTGGGAGGGGGTTGCAGGATGAATTGTTACAGAGACCAAAACACAAACTTAATTTTTGAAAATCGTGTGTGTGTATGTATGTACAGTATGTGCGTGAGAGAGAAAAGAAAGAAACACAAGAGCCGCTATAGCAGCTCTTTCTCTGGGCTTGCTGGGTGGTAATAATCAGGAGCTGGTGGCTGTTCTTGACCTGTAATTTCCCTGATCTGTGATGCCTTCACTGCAAGTAATTAATGTCCTGCTCCATGCTGCCTTCCTATAACTCTCTACTACTATACTTAAGTGTCCTTTTACATACTTAATGTCTATGGATTCTTCCTGCTGTGTGCACTTGGTAGTCATAGAAAGCAATATCAGTTTAGGTTAATACAATGCTTTTCATGAGCATCATTGGAGTTCATTAATCTCCATCCTTTTGCTTTTTCTCTGACATTAGAGAGTTAACTAGCCCTCTGTAATATTTCATACAGGTATTCATCAGATTGACCCTAAACAACAAGCAACAGTTACTGAGAGTCTGCAATTTGATGGATGTTTTTATGAATTTTACCTCTGCGGCAAACAATCTTATGAAGCGCACGCATTTCTTCACAGTAAGCAAGTTTCACTCCAAAAGTTGCTGGGATTATAATCATGTATTGCCAGAACTGTGGAACCTCTGTTTCTGTATGAGTACTTTTACCTTACTTTGCCTGAAGGGAGCCTGTGGAGAGTCTCAACTTCTGAATTCTGTTATGGTTCATGGTGGATGATTACATTTCAAATTTGGATTCAGATCTTGTTTCTCAACTTTTATGGACCTTTTACACAAGATTGAGTGTGTCTTGCCTGGCTTCGGTAAAATTGCTCCGGGGTGAAGCCAACTCACATATAAAGCAGCACCAGAATATAATGAAGTCAGTACTATTGAATTACAACAAAAAAGACAAACTCTATTTACATTTCCTTTCAGGAGCTAGTTTTATCTGTACACCATCAGGACTTCAAAAGAAATGTAACTTTCAGACTTATGACAAGATCGCGGCTGGTGACAGTAATTGATGTCAAGCTGACCATAAGGTTAAAACAATTCCCTCTCTATCATAGAAACAACATGATGAAATACCTGTCACACTGTAAACCAACATAAGTGATGGCATTGGGCAGGGGCACAGTTTGCATGCAGGTAAGGTGTTCTCACTAATCTGATTTGACATTTGCATTTGCCGCTCGAGAGGAACAGCATCAACAAGGTTTAGAAAAGAGTTTCAGAAGGCATAGAGTTATGGAAGATTGCTCACAGTAGATCGAAATACTTGGATCCTACAATAGTTCATCAATAAACTGTAATTGGTGCCATAGTGTAGCCACATTGAAACAGAAGACTACGCTTCTTGCTTCAATACTGTTTTAAGATGCCCTTATTGATTTTCCCCTCTGTCTCTGAATTGTGTAACACCTACACCATGCAAATTTCTTCTTGTCGAACAAGGGGAGGAATGGACAATGAGGAGCTGTAGGAATAGGACTGGACTTGCCTTGGATAGTAGATACAAATGTGTGAATGCAGCAAATGTTATGTCAAATATTTACTCTTTGAAAGCATTTTGTTGCTCTGGTATATGCATCCAAAATATTTTTTGAATCCAGGTCAGAATGATTTCTGAAAAGTGTCTACAGCTAACGTTTATTTTTATGTTGACTCAATCATTCAATCCTCCATAGTGTCATCTAACAAGCTTACAGAAATCGTAATACGGCTATTAAGATGGTGTTGGAGATTCTGTCAAAAAGAAAATGGCAAGGGCAAGTCAATTAGTGTGTGCTAAAAACAGGACTGCAACATGGAAATACAGTATGCTGTTTACATTTGCAGTTTTTTCAGCATTAGCTATTGCTACGTCTATATTTTAATTACGCTACCTTAGCTTGTTACAATATTTTGATCATAAGACTATTGTGGCATTGTTTATTCATTGCAGCAGACTATAACACTCTACAAATCTGTTTTTCAGAATTCAGTGGTGCATTTCAGTTAGATATGTCATTTGCATGAGCTTTTTAAAATCTCTTTCTGAAGGCTCTGTGTTAGGACATCATTACCAGCATGCCCTCTCCACTCCTAACGATCTCAAAATTACTCCATTGTCAGAATGTTTTCCCCCCTGCAGTATTGGGTGCTGAAAGGGATATAATTAGTCAAGAAATAAAAATCTGAGGTATGTTGCAGAGCAATGAAGGGCCCTGAACTGCTCATTTAAGTGTTTTACCTATAAGAGTTAAGTGTTATGGATGTTATAATTCAATAATTATTGCTAGCACTTTTATCCTGTAACATAGATCACACAAAGAGATAGATGGTGAATGTGACTGGACAGGCAATAAAGACTAGCATATGGGTAAGAGTCAACTCCCTCATGTTTTGCACAAGTGATGAAAATGAAGTTGTCCTTAATTAGCAAAGTGCCAAGAAATGGTTAGTGTCATGTATCACTGCACAGGGCATTGAACAAGTTATTTTAATTGGTGACAGGAATGCTTTGACCAGGAAAGTGTGAATCTGCATTTAGCAAAAGCTCTGATAATGTTATATGAAATTGAAAGAAATATGTTACAGATGAATCTTACACATATCATTTTTGGCTCATACATCACATTATAAATTAGATCAGTTAAGTTACTGCTTCATTCTGTAATTATGTATTGTAAGTAAAAAGTTGCAGCAGTTATACTTTCTCTCTCTCTCTCTCTCTCTCTCTCTCTCTCTCTCTCTCTCTCTCTCTCTCTCTCTCTCTCTCTCTCCAATGTTTTTAATATTTATGTATGGTGGTCTGGAGTCAACTACAATTACTGAATCTTCATCACAGCTTCTTGGAAATAAATTACATTGTGTTAATTTAATGAACTTGCCTGTGTTACCTTTCCCTCACCTCAAACACTTGAGGAAGGTGTTGATAAGAAGATCATCCCTGTAATCTTGCATAATCTTGTTCATTATAGCTTGCAAGCTCACTTATTGTTTAAGTCTGCTGCTCACAGTGGCAAGAAGACCTAAGGCTGACTCTGAGTCATGTTTTAGTTAATTGTACTTTGTGTCAGAGGGGTAATTAATATTGATATGGATTATCTGGGCCATATGTACACCCTGATTGGTCATTATGGCTCAGAGCATGTTACTCAGCACCAAATTCTGCTGCTTCCAATGATAGCTTAGCCTGGCCAATAAATGTGCTTGAAGTGTGCTAATGAATCTCATCATTATGAATTTATGCTTTGGAAAATCATAAATCATTGCAGATTGTTTCAATCTACTTACTCAACCATACAATGCAGCGCTTCAGGCACATTGGAGCTAATATGAAACATGATGAAAATTAATACAGGGGAATGTGAAATTCCCAACAGCATTGTTAACATGTTTGTAATGAAATGAATTTAATAGGGAAAAATAAGCAGCAGTGCTGAATAGAAGGTCATCAAAAGAAGAGCAAAGGCAAGGCCAAGCTACTCATTTTGGAATTTGTAGTGATTAAGGTTAAGTTATTGGAACCAATTATGTAATTTTACCATTTTTGTTTTATCTTTTGAAATCTTTTCTTCTGAAACTCCTATATTGAATAGAATACTCAGAGTTTGCTACACCACCATTTACTAAATTGTCTGTCTGCTACCATCATGTGATACCTGTGCACACTGTACAACCTGCATCTGTTAAAATTCTTACTATTATTTATACTCCTTTACTAGACTGACACACTAAACCAGAAGTCCCACTGGAATACCAAAAGGTGCCCACTGATTAGGGAACAGACCATTTGGCCAGGCTATAATAATTCATTGGGTAAGGTTGCTGTATGATGCTGAAGTTGATTATATCCAATAGCAGCATACCTCAAAGCACTTTATTACTCTAACAACATAACAGCTTGCCAGGAATATATACTTATATGCATTAAAGAACATAACTTATATGTTGACAGAACATAATTTTTGTCACCAGCTGTTCTTTTTTCTGCTACATGAAATTAATGTTTGTTGTGTTACAGAGAAACCAAAAAGGCTCTAGAATTCTTCAGATTTTTTTTCCTTGTGTTGAAAAAAACATAAAAGAACAGATTTACCATTGACTGTTACAAAGTGCTGACATTAGAGACTTCTTCCAAAATGCTAAATAAATATGATCTCTTCACAGAAATAGTCACCATATTAACAATTTCGCATTTTAATCTGTTTTTGTGGCAGTCTATCTTCTATCCAAACACGTCTCTATGTACATGTGACTATAGAAACACTAAAGCATTAGATTGCACACATTGATATAAACCTTGCCTCGACTGCAAATTATGTTTCCACTGAAAACAAGGAAGCAAGAATACATGATGGAGTGTGCTGTTTCAGACATATTCGAAAAATAAACCACCTCAAAATGGTGTAATACCACCATAAAGTTTCATCATCTAGTTCATATAATAGCATGGCTTGAGGTAGCATTCCTCTCATAGCACAGCATTTTGCTGATGATTTCGATTTAAAATGTATTAATAAATGTCATATCATTTCATGGAGTATCTATAGGACATGTTAGTACTTGTTATCCCTTGCATATGATGTCTTTTGTTGCTTTGCTTGAAGTTAATGAGACTGAAATCCCCCCCACAGCCTGACATGTAAATGAGAAGCTGTAAAGCTCAGACTCGTCTTCCCTGAAGACTCTACCATGTTGGGAAACATACTGACAGTTACAAATCACTGACAGCCTGGATTCCTTCCATTAATTTTACATAAACATTTCTTAACAAAATGATTCACCAAATCAACAATTTAATGCTTTTGTTTGTTAAACAACACATTTTTAATTATGTATACTTACATTATGTGAAGGGTCTGCCAAACTAATCTTAGTGTATGAGCTGTTACTTTAGAAACAGAAATGTATTATGTGTAACTAATGTGTTAATATAAACTATTTGTTTATGTTACAGCTGAAACTATTGTCAGTAGAACGATTACAACCAGAACCACTACATCTGGTTTGAAATCAGACGTCCAGCATTCACTTTAAAGAGGCGGCTAGCTTTAGGGTAGTTAACAAAACTTGGATGTATGCCATGTTGAAAGATATGTGAAAGGATTGCATTTCTTGGTGACAGTTTTTTCAATCTAGGGTTCCTCTCTGCCCTTCCCCCTTCTTCCCATTGGGCCAGATTGTTACCCTCATTGCGATTCATCCAGTGTTTGAGCTGTAGCTTGAGCTTGTTATCATGCCTTTGCACTGTTAAATTGCAGTACAACCAAGCATGGAATATCAATGGACACAGTTCTTTTTGACTGATGTAAAGTTGGAGAAAGTCTGATCAGTGCCTCACGTGCCTATTTTCAGTCGTTGCAATATAAGTGAGCTTGTTGGATTTAAAAAGTCAAATACATATTAACACTAAAAATTTGTGGAGCTGAGATGAAAATGGGCCAAGCACCAGAAAAGCAGAAAAGAGAATGAAGACGGAGAATGGACCAAATCGACCCCCTTAATTGGCTTGTTAAGACATGAAAGAGCTGACTGAGTGGGGTGGCCTTGAAGGAAAAGGATGAGGCAGGGTTAGTGAAATAATGGAAGAATAGAGACATGAGAGCAAAAAAAAAAATACAAAAACCTGAAGTTAAGTTGACCGACAACTTTGTTTAATTTGAGAGTTTTTTTTGTCAAGTGATTGCGCAGGCAGTGCTGCTGGGAGGGGAATGAGATTGTAGCATGCACCAGGCCCAGCTGATGAAGCCATTACAGCATTCCCTCTCTAGCACTCAATCACTGTGACACATCGATAGGCGAGGTAGATGGTCATTCTTCAAAATGCAACCAACCCACCTTGTCCACAGTACTAATCACTCCAATCATTCAGTAAGAAGTAGGGAACCTCGAAGCCTCTAGAACTGCATCTCCACTTCTTCATGTGCTTCCTCCTTTTGAATAAAGTGAGGTCATTTTAAATGATTTGGGTAATCTATCTATAACCATGTAGAATACACAGCTGTTTTCTGGTACTGATATCTAAATAATTTGAAGCATACATAGTTATTAAAATTTTGACAAAATGTGAGGAAATTTAGTTTCTCCATTTAAAAAATTTATTAAAAGAACAGATTCAGTGTATGTTTTTTTTTTTTAGCTGTATTAGTTAGGTTCAGTGGCTACTACTAGCTCAATAATCAAAACAAAGAAGCTTAAAATATTGGAATAAACAGGTCAGTCATCTTTAACACATCTGCCAGGTTTAATAAAATGATCCACGCTCTGTCTGTATGCATCTCGTCTCTCTTCTCCTGTCACGGGAGTATCACAATGCAATGCTCTCTGCAACCCACTAATCAATTTAGACGTTGATATCTGCCTTAGTATTAATCTTTAAGAGGTTTTCATCTCACTTCCTGCTGTAGAGTAAGAAGCTGCTGTTATGCAAATGCATTATTTAATTTATTATTTGACAATTCTTTATTTTTAGCTCTTATGTAGTACTATGCAGACAAATTTGTGTCCAATCTGTGTGTTCAAGGTTCATAAACAAAGCTTGTCTACTGTAAAATCTAAGTGGCAAAGCAACATTCAGATCACTGTATTCTGTTTCTTTTTGACAGGCTCCATTGGTGAATGTTAGGCATCATGCACGCCTTTGAAGCACCCCACATAACAGGATTCTTTAGCAACACCTCAGCGGGGGGGAGGGAAGGGGGGAGACACGTATGTGATGGAGTAGCTTTTGGAAAGCTGCCTCCAGCTATCCACTGCAGTAATCAAACTAAGCCAACCGACCCAATTTGCTGCCAATATCCTGGGCTTGCTGCGAATCACACTCTCCTCCCTCCCTATCTCTCTACCTACAGTTTTTTCATGTCTTTGTACCAGCCTGCCCACTCTCAACCACATCCACTGCTATCTGTTCACACACAAACACCCTCCTACCTCAAAATACCTTAAACCTCCAACACTTGCACATCACTGCAACCATGAAATCAAACATAGAAGGAGATGGAATAAAGTAGCTTCTTTTTGCACAAATGGATTAGAATTTAGGCAACAAGAACTAGGCTAGCTCTCCGTTTCACCTGCATGATCTCACAGTTACAGATTCATGAACCTTCCTCTGACTTGACCTGTCTGTATGGAATGGTTCTAGTTATTATTAAGAATCAATTTAGAGCCTGTAGTTTTTCTCTCATCTTTGGTCATGTAAAATCCAGCAACATAGTTTTTGATCATTAGAATTCCTAGCCGTTTTGTAGACCAGGTTCCCACCGACCCCCTGCTGGTGAGTACCGCAGTGCTCCACTCCCACCCCAGCCTGCATGGTGATGATCATTAGCACTGACACAAGCGGCTCCATGACTAATCACTAGTGTGAGAAACACAACAATGCCAATGTCAGTGCTGCCTCGGCATCTCACACTACTGCAGCAGTCTTTATACTAGGTCATGCTTACATTACTAACGCAGCAGTAACCATATCTTTCTTTAGAGGTATGCAAAGATATTAACAAATTCCAAAATGTGGCAGTTGATGTTTTGCAGCGTCATTTGTTTTGATGAGCCAGATCATATAATTCTTCTACGGTTCATGCTATTTAACCTTAAGAGCTTCACATGTAAACAATTACATAATGAGTATTTTACACTGCATTCACTGTATATCACACATGTTGCCCATGTGGACTTGTCGCTTTTGTAGTCCATGTGATGTGTTTTTTAATGATTCGTTTATTTTCACATACTGTAAAGCAGTTGTGATTCATGTCAATTATTCAAGGAGGAATTTATTTATTTTTCCTGTGATCACATTATTCATGCATTTTATGTGTCTTAAAATGCCATGAAATGTACCCTCACACATTTTTCACCTATAACCGCACAGTACGCATATAATAACCTCAAAATGTATGTCATTTTTCCGCATGGGTGATGCTGCCCTGAATTTTTTGACATGACCTCTTATTAACTTTTCCTGGCTCATTTTCTCTTTCCTCTTGGAGACAATTCAAGCATAATATCACTGTCTGAAAACCCTGATCTAACATAAAACTGTTTTAGACCCGTAGGGATAGAGTAGGCTTTGAAAATACTGTGGGGTAAACTGATTGTCTCAGAGATTCAATAAGTGGTACATCATTGAGCAATCTCCTTGCTATAGAGCTGTTATTTACTCTTAGACACACAGTCTCCTTCTCTGTCCTATGTCTGTTAAATAATGAAACAGAAGCACTGCCCTAGACTTTATGAACATAAAACAAGTTAGCTGGTCTTATTTCAAGTGCTCAGTACTGCAGCTGTCAGGAAAAGTGAATCAAAACTTTGGGTGATTGTTTTTCTTTGACTGCTAGCACAGGGATGTTTGTTCTTTTTTCACAGTGTGGGCTTTTGGCTGCTCACTTGTAAATAATTCCTTTTGCACAGTAATGGCTACAATGACACCAAGCCACAGAATGGATTTTTTTCCATTTTTCCCCTCCGTGTTTTATTCTTAAGAGTGTTTTTAAGAAAAAACAGCAATTTGCAGGTACTTTAATCAATTAAATATTCTTTGTATCCTTATAGCTGCCACAAAAATGGATGTTCTACAGGGGGAAAAGATTAGGATTTTTCTGAGCTCAGTAATCAGCAGCTAAAAATTTCAGTAGGTCTGCCTGTAATAACCAATTAGGAAACTTCTATGCAAGGATATACTACTGCTGCCTGCTAATTATTTCCTATTTAAAGCCTATTCACAGCAGGCTTTATTAATGAAAAAAAGCACACAATGGTACTCCAAAAAGAAGACATCCATTTCTATGAACTGCTCACACAGAGACATGACTGGGTCCTGTTTTTTGTTGTTGTTGTTGTTGTTGTTGTTGTTGTTGTTGTAGTTGTGTTGTTTCTTGGGGGTGACAACCAATAATGTGTGTCAGAGTGCAATGAGTTGTATGACAAATAGCATAGTGACTGCAAAATCTGAGACCTGAAGAAATGTAAACATAGACAACTATGGCTGTATTCCAGAATTGTTTCTAAGCTTAGTGACTGACCCAGAAAATTAAAATGAGGACATGATTTTGATAGAGACTTCAAAGTATTACAAAGTCTTATGCTAAATTCTGTAACTGGAAAGAGAAAAGAAACCAATGCAAGGTTACAGGTTCACATAATTTCAGAAAACATACATTGAAACCATGTTCAAGATTCATCATTTTTTTTTATTATTATTATTATTATTATAATTATTATTAATTGTATTCACATTGAGTTTGATATGAAGACTTGCACTGCAGGGGAGGGGGAGATTGGCATATATTCTAATTGTTTGTGAACTCTTCATGTTGCATTAGATGAACAGCAGCTGAAGTGCTATCTTGGTGAAGTATGAAATTAGCCTAGATTACAGCTATTTTATAAGTAATAGTTGGGATAATAACTGTAATATCACAACCACAACATACTATTTCTTGATCTGAGCTACTGGAAATACTGTAAAAAGCCTGTACTGGTGCTTTCAGGATCATGATAGTATATCATCATCAGTACTGTATGTGCCATTTCACTGCATATGATAGTTTGGAGAGTTTCTTTTGTGGAAAGTGTGAAACTGTAGCTAAGCTTTACAGAAATGTTCCATCACTAACAGTTATCATAGCTATTTAAAAAAATAAAACTAAAAAAAAATGAATGAAACATTTAGGAAATGATAAAAATGATATCTCTGTGACCTTACAAGAAATATTTTTGCAGCTATAGAGACCAAGACTATGACCTGCTAAGATTCTTGTGCTACTTAATCAGTTCTGTTTCTTTTCATCCATTTTCACTTTTCATTATCTTTTTTTTGCTTTTGTGTTAATGTTTGCAATTTTAAATCTCAGTCAGATGACAGACAGGATTCTTTCCAGTATCCTTAATCACATTTCTGTATTTTTATTAGCTACAGTGATGCCTCGAGATACAAGTGCTTTGACATACGAATTTTTTGAGATACGAGCTGTGATTCGACCAAATTTTTGCCATGAGATACGAGCATCCGAGCCTCCGCCGCCGAAACAAAGATCCCCAACAACCACATGTGCTCTGTTTCCCCGCTTCAGCTTCCTGCATCTCACTCGGTTAAAGCCGCCTTTCCACTGCACACGACAAACGACGGCCGATAAAAGTCATTCATTTCCTATGGAGAGTCGCAAAGGCGCTGCGTGAGGTGCCGACCATCTGCAGATCCGTAATTTTCGTATCCGTTTTGAGCGTTGGATCTGTTAAAAAATTTTAACTTGTGCAACTACACCGCATCCGATATGCTGACCGGACAGGTTTTTATTAAAACGACTGGCAGATATTAGTGAGGAAAGAGTGACAAAAAAAGCAAAAACAAGTAAAGAGAAAAGCGATGAAGAAAATTCAGCAAAATTAATGTAAAGAAAACAGAAATTGTAGCAATTAAGTTTACTTAAGAGAATTTCAGTTAGGGTCGTTAATTTTAGCGAAGTTTAGTTAAGTTCCATTTAAGTGTAAAGTAGCATTAAGAGTATACAGTAGCGAGTAAGTGATCGAAAGTGAAAGTGTAATTCCTCCTAACGCCTGTTTACTCCGCCCTCAACCTCCGTGCGCATCTTCCGTAAAGTAAAACCAGTTTATTTTTTTAACATTCTCTTTTATTACTGTATGTTTTTATACAATATTTGTCATTTATAAATCATTTTCATATTCAAAACACATAAACAAAACAACTGGAGTGGAATTTTGGAGAGCTTGAACGGATTAATGGGATTTCAATTCATTTAAACGGGGAAAATTGTTTTGAGATACGAGCAATTTGAGATACGAGCAAGGCCACGGAACAAATTAAACTCGTATCTCGAGGCATCACTGTAAATGTAAACGACTTTTGTACACTTAGTGGATGTTTATTTTGTTGTTTCTTGAATTCATATTTACATACCTGGACATGGTAGTTGTCTTAGTTGTATTTTTAAATGTAATCATTTAAAAAAAAATAATAATAATAATGATTTGTCTCATTAAAATGAACTAAAAAATTATAATAGAATCAGATACCGTCAGTGTGAGAAGGGTATATTCTTGCACCTGGAACATAACCAAGTCCTTTCAAATCTGCTTGCTAGAATTTCCTCTTTCTCCTGAGGAAAGGATCTGTCAGGCATGAGAGAGGAACTATTATTATCAATCATCTGTTGAATATTAACTGAAAAGTGTGGAAAAGGCAGACTTTACCATAATGATTAGGATGTGGAGGCATTCTTCTGGCATAGTTTTGGTTCCTTTGTTCCCTTGGAGAGGAATCACTGCAAACGACTTCCAAATAATCATCTTTATTGTAATATTCAAATAATCCTCTGTTTCAGGATGACTTCGCCCCACCCAGAGGGCACGAGTACTTACAGGTGCTTTCATGAGAATGTTGCAGTCACCAGATCTCAACCCTGAACATCTTTGAGAGATTGACATTGACATCTAGACTGACATGGTAGACAGTGATCTCCACCACCATTATCAAATCTGAAGGAGTGTCTTTTGGATGAAAAGGTCTCGTAGCTCCAGTTCTATTTCAGAGTAGTGTAGGATTTATGCTAATGTGCAATGAAATTGCTTTGGTGGTGTGTGAGAGCCAATTAACAGAATTATGTACTCCTCTGTAGTTTAGTAAGGATTGTTCAGTACAATTTTATTCAATAGCACTCTAATCAATAATGGTTTGCTGATACTAAAATAAGTAAAGGCTTCAGTATTGAGGAATCAAGGCCATCATGGATTATTGTGTTGTGGTCAGAGAAAATGAGAGCAAGGTGCTATGCATTGCACTTAGACTCATGAGAAAAGAGTAGATGCTGTCAAGCATAAAGTGTGTGCCTCAGTGCTTACTGCTCGCACAGCTGAAGTGCTCTCATGTGCAAAAGTTTCTCTGCATGGTCACTTTATCGCTCTACACTTGCAAATACCTTTGTGTGCACACGATTCACAGCACATAGCACTCCTTTTAATGACCACACTCGCTGATACTGCTCTGCACACTCAGCCCCCCTCAAATGCCCTCTGTTAAAGATACCATTTAATGACTAAGATTTTTTCAGGCTACTTGCTTTGGGGGAAAATGATGTAGTAATGCTTCTTGATATTTTTTCAGAGCACAGGATGCTTTGATTGCTGTCATTAATCGTGAAATACCTCTAGATTGCTAGATTGCTGTCATTTTGTGCGGTTTCTTCATTAGCATGACAACATGCACTAGGCTTACATCATGTAGCGTAGATGATATCACACCACGTCAGATTTAAGTATCAGAGCATTTTATACAAGTACAAATTAGTATTAATGCATTATCTTTTTTCTTCCATTGTTTTCATACCACATGTAGATTTAGGCAATAAAGCAGTTCCCAACCCTGCACAGGAAGACTTCCCTGCTCTAACCACCCAGTCTCACTAATTTGGTAATTAACAAGCCCCTTAGTTGAATGTGGAGGTGTTAATGCAGGAAAAATGTTAAAATGCAATTGGAAAAGAATTTATCAGCACAGGCTTGAGAATTACTGCTCTCTCAGGGTTCCTAGCATTTATATGTTGCAGAAATATGAGCAATAATGTACACATGGTTTGAGAACAAATTAACAAAAACTGGATTCTAGTTAGTGTTTGTTTCTTAGAAAAAATGATTGTTAAATCCATTGTAACCTGGAAGAAGACTGATCATATAGTTTCATGCAAACACTTCAGAGTGAACATGTTGAAATGCATTTATCAGCATTCAATATGGTGGTCTGTTGGCGTTGTCTGTCCTCCTCTCCACCTCTACTGCTGTCATCCTTTTATGCATCTGTTCATGTTACTGCAACTTCTGTCACCAAATAAAAAACTCATCCCAACTTCTGTCACAGCATGAAGAGTTATGGCATCCCACATTCAGCTCTGTCCACAGTTTATGCTCTCAGCATGCCATTTTCTATATTTTATCTCTTTTCCTTTCACTGTGCCAGCTTTGTCCAGTGCATTCTGTATCAGATGGCGGTATTGTTAATGTCCAGCAATTCCTTGGACAATGTGCCTAAAATGCAGGTCTATAGAATAAAGTTTGGCTCAGATGATGAATGTTTGACTATAATTCAGCATCAGAGCATTCACAGCAACAAAAGCAGTGCTTAAATTTCATATAGAATCATCACATGTATTGAATAAAATGTCAAATAAAATAATCGGTGTCAAAGATATAAATATTGGACTAAACTCTACCATGGTATTTGTTTCCTACATGAGTTTAGGCACCAAAATTAAATAGAGCAGTGGGGGAAATCTGATTTCCCCCTGAGCTGTGACATGTTCTCAGTTCAGAAGATGAATGTACTCTGTTACTGTTGTATTATTTGGACAGGGTGATGAAGGAGGCTGTGACACAGAGCACTGAAAGTAAAATATAAGTGAGTCATTCCTGTTTTAAGAAGGAACGAGAGAGGGAGAGATTGCCTGGTTAGAGTTGAGATGTTCCCATTACATTGGAACATTTTACCAGTTCTCTCATCCATTTTGACTGGTCTGGGGCATTATCTCATTTTCAACACAGAATCATTTAGTGCTCTAGCAGCACATGTGTCATTAACCTGTGATGAGACCCAGCAGCCGCTCCAGTCTAATTCACTGCCTGGCTCTGTGGCCCAGGCTGCAGAGCTGCTGCTATTTATCAGACACACCGAGTCACATCATGCCACAGCTCACACTCTCTCTGATTATTGTTGACGAGCAGAACACTTGACCTGCAAACGGCGGCACTACGAGAGTAATCTGCCTTGACATCTTTGTATCTAATGGCAGAGCAGGATCGATGGCCCTCACACACCCTGTGGGCACAGCCGCCTGATTCTCAACCACTGCTCCTGGCCAGATATGCTGCTGGACCAGTCTCTCTCTCTCTCACACACACACACACACACACACACACACACACACACACACACACACACACACACACACACACACACACACACACACACACACACACCGGTCTATAGCTTAGTTAATCAGATGTATTCAGGAACTGTTCTTATCCCTGGGGGATTTCTAGTGGCCATGTGCTACTGGCAAAACAGGGTCAGTATAAATAATTGTTTGCTGTTTGACACCTTCAGTGTCCTGAAAACCACTGAAATGGATTGTATTTTTCTGTAGTAAACATAAAAAACACAACTTGTACTATATACAAATGATCTATGTTTATTCTTTAATTTATTATATTGGCTAAATATAGCATTGCACAGTAAGCACAGGAAAGTAGAAAAAGCTGCAAATAAGCTTTTAGAATAAGTGAGGACTCATTTAATATTGTTAGAAAAGCATCACATGTGGGTCTTCATGAAAGGAATTAAAAGGTGTAACATTTTATTTAAGATAGTCCAATACAAACAGTCCCCAAATATTTACACTAGGGGTTATCAGGTGGTAGATTCCAGATGCTGAGCCAGCAAAGTACTTCAGCAGATTGAGATTGGGTATGCTTAAAAATACTTTAACAGAAATAACCAAAAGGTAATAAATAAATAAATAAATAAATAAATAAGAAAGAACTATCAAGGCTTCTTTATCAGATCTCTGTTGCCACCAGTCACATGCATTTTATGTAAACTATTTAACTGAAAGCAGCTAATTGAGAAATGAACCATTTTTCATGCTTTTTTCCAGACTTTCATCAATTACAATTTCATTTTTTCTGAGGTGATGAGCGTTGATATGGCATGATTTCTTGGAGGAAACATGTATTAGCCTTCACTCTCCCTAGTTGGTTGCTGTTGCATGATAGAAGATAGAAAAAAGCTGGCTGGTGTTTGGAGATTGGCAGTTGACCAAATTTGAGAGAAAATTGGAGAAAAATAAAACCCAAAAAGCAATTGTCTAACATGCCTCAAGTCTCTTGTCAGAAACTATGATTTTGTACTAAATCTAATATAGATGCAGTTGGCATTGAGGATCTACTGATCAGAATTCTGTAGTTGTCATTTGGCTTCCGTTCAGTAGTCTTTGGGGTAAATCTTGGGGGAAAGAATGTTCCATGTGTAAAATGATGTGTGGTGTGCAACCTAATCATAACCCAGGGTTGGCAGAAAAGTTTAAATAGACAAGGTGTCTCAGCAAAAGTGATTCATCGGTTGCAGATTTGATGTCTAGGCTCATACCCAAAGGGAGGCAGGTTGGCACCTAAAGATATTGACATGAGGGGCAGATCATTATCTCTGTCCCATCATTATGCATTCATCCATCTGTACCATGTTTCGTTTAAGATGAAGGTCTCATGTTCAGGTGCCAGAAGTCTCCATTATTATGCTTAACAGGCAAAGATTATACAATTTAATTGTTCACTCATTATTTCCTCATAAGGAAAATAGCCCTTTCGCTCATTTCTTGTTTTGACAGAATATACACGGTACTGTGGGTACATCAAATATTTTTGTCAGAAAAAAGCATCCAAAAAAAATATATTGGTTTTGAGGCATCAAAAAATGTCTTGCTATTGATGTGTTTGACAGATATGCAATAATGATGCAGTAACTTGGAGACACATAATAATGATACTGTATGTCTAATCCTGTAAAAATATTGACAATGACACAAGAAGAGGAAAATCAAATCTGATTGTTCTTTAAAATCTGTATTGCATTACCGCTCCATATACTTCAGTTTGCTAGACAAGCCAGTAAATGATGATTTATATAGGTAAGTCATATAGTGTGGCATGATACAATAAAATATTTATGATAAATGATACAATATGATAAGATAGATATAAGTGACAATAAATACGGATATAAAAAAAGTTATTGGTTGTGAAATCTGATAATAAAATAATTCTTTCTCTTTCTCTTCTCTAATTGCTCATGATTTTATTGATATGGTGTTATTTTTCCACTTCGGTTGTTGTACAAACTGTTGTCCTTCAGACCAACCTTTGTAATCTGCTCTTTATTCAGGTGACTTTTCACCACAGGCTCATTAAGGCAAGACACAGTCCTCTGCCACTGAGAATGGGACATCTGTCACTTTACATTTAAGTAGAGGATCTTCACTGCGCACTCTGCTAAGAGACAAACAATCCATCCTTATTTACCAAACACAATTGCAATTGGATTGGACTTTTGATATTTAGTGAAGAGCATTATTTTTCTCTAGCTTTGTCAAGCCATGAATAGGAATCTGTTTGGCAATGGTGTGACCTTGCGATTCTAATGAAACTACAACTGATGGGGATTTCGTTTATTCGATTGACCTTTTTGGGTCACAAAGAATACACTTAGCAACATGTTAGCCTCTGAATTTGGAGATGCTAGTTAGTTCTGCATTTTCATTTACTTGTGCCAGAGAAATGTCATTTCGCTGTACCTGAAATCTTTTTGGAATGTAAATTTGATTGATGATAACTCCTCTGACCAATAAGGAAAAGTGTATTGAATGTATTATTAAAAGCAGCATGCCCTGACTTGTATGCAGCATTTTTGTGAAAATGAACTACCACCTTAGTATGGAAGACCAGTTGGCAATATACCGTATTGACTTCTTTCAGGTTTGCCATTCTTCTTGCTTTCAAGGTCAAGTGCTGTGTGCTTTTAAAATGCAAAGCCCTATGTTAAATAGATATGAATAATGTGTGCGAGGGAATGAGAAAGTGTCAGGTTGCATGACCAGTCATTTCTCTCTTTCCCCCCTTAATGTGCATGCCAACCCACAGGATCCCGTATCCTCATGCACTGAAAACCCCACTTCTAATCCTGACTGCTCAGGCCTGCTGAACCAACTGGACCTCATACAAAATTCATAGACTTTTTAACGAGTAATTTATTGGATTTAGGAATTAAGTAGTAGGAACACCTTTGACTGCCCACCCTGTCCTACGCCCTAACCTTAATTGTTCTGTTTTTTTTCTTTTTTTGGCTGCCTGCTGAAAATTTTCTGTTGTTGGATTGGGTACTTCTCTTCGATGTTAATACTGTACAGTATAAATGCTAGCTTTTTTGACTATCATATCAATCAAAAACAGCCAAAAGGATGGATCACCTCAATATTCCAAGCCAGGTCAGATGGAACAGCAGCAAATAAATAACCAATGACAAGGGAAGAAAATGTTAATGTCTATAAGAGATTTGTCATCTCCTGGCTTTGCATGGCTGACCCTGTGCATATGTTATTTACCAAGTGCAACTGGTAGTGCAGTGCAGCCACCTTTGTTAATTCTGTCATGTGAGAATTTAATAAATCATGTCTGGCAGTCCTGAAATTGGTGCATCACTTTTTAAGGCACAGTTTCTTCAAGCTAGCAGGCTGATTCATATGATTTGGTTTATGTTTGAACAACCCACCTGGTAAAGTAGCCAGCTTGCATGGAATTCAAGCATGCTGATTTTTCCCTACAGAGTTTGTGTAAGTGTTTATGCTGTTTTTATGTTTGAATGTCAGAAGTTATTAACAGCACATCTCATCAACTATGATTTACCTTACTAAAAAAGTACTAGTTATGTACATATTAACACCAAAAATGATTGTTTTGGTACAACTTATTATGTCTTAAGGCATAATGACTCAAGGCATAGCATAATACTAATGTCTCAATTTCTCTTGATCATGGGAACATTAAATCTAAGAAACCAAGCATTACATTTATTTTTCTGGCTACACTTTACTTTTAATGAATAACATGACTGAAAATTACAAGTACAACCTGCATCCATGCTCAAGATGAAATAACATGCTAATTAGAATTAGAAATACTCTAAATTTAGTGTATTTTTAATGAACAATTTATCTTTAATCTATCATTTTAGTTGTTTAAATAAGTAAAAATAATAATGATGATGTAAACTGATAAACATGTGACTTCTGGGATACTCCAAATATTTCATAGGTGTACATGTTTTTAGGTAACATGCTCGAATGAGCTATAATGTACATTTTCACAACCTATAATGGATGACTCACAGGAAGGCATGGTTCAAGCATGAGATATTAAAGGCATTCACATAATACAAATATAATATGGTTTTTGAAACATTTTACCAATTATGTTTCAAGTATACTTATAGTGAGCTGGTGCAGGAAAAACGCTTTTTTTTCAAGGTGCGGATATGTTTATGTAGATATGTTTTAATGATGTTTTAAGGGGATTGTTCAAAACCTTGTTAAAATGCCTTTAACTTCAATCATAGCACACACAGACAACTCACCGCTCAATGTCTTTTTTTTTTTTGAGTCCTTGTCTGGATAGATAGGAAGAATTGTTCAAATTGGACAGAATTAACATGGCCTTGAATCCACTCAAAGCCTCCATCTCTAATGTAGGAAAGAATGTTAAATGGTTCTGTATATTCCTGTATATTTCTGTATATGTTTCACATTGACAGCAGCAGATGGGAGACTTTAGTTGCAGTCTTCAGTACAGACCAAAAATCCAGTCATATTAATTCATTCATTCGTTCTTTTTTGAGACCTTATGAATCAGTTTACTGCTTGGTTTACTAGCTTTTGGCTTGATGTGAAGTAAAACACTTTGTCTCAGAAATATGGTTTTAATATTCAGGGACTGATGGTCTATCTAAAAAGAGTTCAGAGAAGTTATTTGAAACTTTTTTCTACCTTCTGTTGCTCAACATTGTGTATTGTTGCTGTGGCTTTTTTTGGCCTACCAAGCCAGTGTATTTTTATCTAAGAGTTACAGTTTGTTGGAAAAATATGCAGCCATCAAGTATGCTTTAAGAATCTTTGCTAAATAGAAACTGTACTTTAACCCCTGCTGCATTTGGATGAGAGAAGTCAAAGTTCAAGTCCCAGGATTCTGAATTTACGCTGGTGTTTCTGTATCTAGGAGAGAAATTATCATGCTCCTGAGTCCATGTTGTTCTGTTGCCATGGAAACTACATTGGCAAAACAGCACCAAATGAGTAATGCCCCCATATGCTTTTTTCATGGTATTAAAGAAAAAAAATTTAATTGCTTAGAATTAAGGAAAGGAGAAGACAAAGTGCTAGATGCATTCTCTATAAGCGTGTTTTTCCCCTTAAAGCTGTGCATGATGAAAGACCATCTGTCAGGGCTTACTCTGTTGCTTTCCTTCCCAGTTTTCTGGTCTTTTTTAACAACGATTTTCTTCACACATTGGGTGTTTTGACTTATGGAAATTAGACTGTCTTAATTAATAAGAGCACTCCTACTTAGCTCATCAGTGAGCAGTAAAAAGCTGGTCCTCTTCATTATGCAGGACATGCATTACTCTTCTAGCCAAATTACAGTGATTTCATTTGCTCCCTGCCTCATCACTTACATAAAGATCCTCATCGCTCCTGGCGGAGGTGTGGGAATGGTGTGGGTTTCAGAACAGGCAGAAAAAACCTCACTGACAACCAAGTTGAAAACCTTAACATTATCTACTGCTTGTGTCTCAACGAGGTGGTTCTATTCTGGGTAGCGTATGTGGTTTGTGAATTTGTGTCATATATGTGTTTGTGTATGTGTATGTATATGTTAGATGTGTCATATGTGGGAGATTTGTAATGCAGTTTTGCAGTCGAGTCCTTACTGTCACACACAAATGCACATACACACACACTGAGTTTCAGTATGGTGGGTATGGGAGATTCAGCCCTGGTGTTAGAGACAGACGCAGTGGGAGAGGTTTGGGCTGGCCGAGGCTAGTGATTCCTTGGTGGCTGATGAATGGTGGCACTGATGGGTCATTTGTCCCGGTGATGGAGTTAGCCACTGCCCTTTGGGAGGAAGACTAACATAAAGAAAGCCAGAGCTGAGCGTGACAGATCATCCAACGGTAACAGAATAAGTGGCTGCTGTGCACACTGCTGCCGGAGTCGACCTTCCCTAATTGGACATACTTAGGGAGCAGGGGGATAGGGAGAAAGTGTGTGGGAGTGGGTGTGTGGGTGTGAGTGTATGTCTTGCATGCACCACCCACAGCCACACAAGTTATAATGGCAAAGATATGAACAGAAGCACAACAGCGAGGAGGGAGACTCAACCTGAAGAGTTTGAAAGAAGAATGTAAAAACTTACACAAATATGAATAGATCCTGTACAAGCATAAGTATAATAAATATTATTACAGATTAATGGACAGATCACCATGGTCTCACATTTGCAAATTTATTTAAAAAAACACACACAACTCTTCCTGTAGGTTATGATTTAACTCATAATCAATTATTGCTTTATCCTGCTCAGGGTTTTTCTTCAGAGCCTATAACAGATACATACGGATTAAAGGTGATAATGCACCAGTCTTTTAAAGTACAGAAACAAGAACAGCAGTCTAATATAGACTTTGCACACACATCATATCATCATATGCACACACATTTGCATGCTCATTCAGAGGAAGTTTAGAGTTGGGTGGAGAAAAGTGCCAGGAGTGTTGTGTGACAAAAGAGTATCAGAAAGAATCCAAAGAAAGGTGTATAAGACAGTAGTGAGCCCAGATTTGCTGTATGGGTTAGCGACTGTTGCAGTGAGAAAAAGACATGAGGCAGAGATGGAGATAGCAGAGATGAGGATTTTGAGGTTCCCTTTAGGAGTGACGAGGATGAACAGGATTCGGAAGGAGCACATCAGAGGGACAGCTCAGGTTGGCTGTTTTAGGGACAAGGTCAGAGAGGCTAGATTGAGATGGTTTGGACATGTACAGGGGATGGAGATGGTTATATTGGTAGAAGGATGTTGGAGATGGAGCTGCCAGGTAAAAGGGCAAGATAAGGCCAAGAGGAGATATATGGATGTGTTAAAAGAGGACATGAAGTTAATTGGTACGAGAGTAGAGGATGCTGAGGATAAAGTTAGGTGGAAACAGATGATTTGCTGTGGCAAAGTAGAAGAAGACAGTTCAGGGGAAGTTTAGAGTAGTTTGTACACCTACAGATGTGTATTTGGGAGAAAGAAGGAACATAAAGTATAAACAGACAGTAACCCAAGCTTCAACCCACTGCACTTGCTGTACCAGCTTTTTTTTTATATCATCTGCATGAAATGTACATAAATATCAAATCTATTGGCACTTATTCCTTTATTATGTAATATGTTCTTATTAAATCATTAAATGTAAACAGATTAACATCACACACTGAGATTGAGAAAATCTTTAACTTATGAAATATAGATTAAAATGTTCATTTCAAATACTAATGCATATATATATATTAGCAAAAGTAATTCACTGAAAGCACAAATTGTTCTGTCACAGTTTATCTATTTTTATATTTTTCTGAAGAAACAATCAATGCACAACAGCAGGAAAGCCCACTAAGGCACATATTGTCATTTATGGTGGGCGCATATTTTTTTATTACATTTTTTTATTCCTAGAATTAACTGAACATTTTTCTAGCCACCCTCCATTCTCCCTCCTTGTGTCTTTTTATTCTTCCCTGTTACCCTGAGGAGGGGTTAGTGTGTATTGAGGAGAGGTGTAATCCAGCCTGGTAGCGCACTGGGGGTCATTTGAAGCTGCTCTGAAGAGGCTGGTTGAGGTAATCTCCACTTGGAGGAAAGTCGTTTCTTTACTGAGAGAGACACAGTGGAGAAGGGAACTGCAATGGAAAGTAACATTAACAGATAGACAGAAATAAGGGCTACAGCAGGAAAGTGTGTGTGTATGAGAGAGAGAGAGAGAGAGAGAGAGAGAGAGAGAGAGAGAGAGAGAGAGAGAGAGAGAGAGAGAGAGAGATAACAAAGAGGCCAGCCAGAGGATGATAAGGCTAAGAGATTTTCTGTGCATTTTCGGTGCATCGGGTAGGGATTTTAGTACAGGATATTTCTTTTGTCACCAGCAGGTGAAAAGAGGGAGAAGCAAAGTGAACTAGAGTGTGAGAGCATGCAAAAAGAAAGGTGATTCACACACAGCATGCTGATCTCCAGATTGCTGCTGTCGGTGATGTAGAGCTGCAGCTCTTGATTGTGACATGGAGTGGGAGATCGGAGATGGAGTGATCTGGTAAAGCAGCTGATGTGACAGAAGTCACATTAACAGAGGCATATGCCTGGAACACAACTCACACACATTAACAACCAAATAACACCAAACAGAACAGACTACATTCAGTCGCATGCACTGCCAGCAACAACTACTCCCATGAGTCACTAATCCAGCTACTAAAGACACTTTTGCATTGCTTTAAGTAGAATATACAGAGATCTGTAAAGCAATATAATGTTGTTGATGTTCTTGCTGCCAATCCTGTAACGATTAATGTGCTTCACTGATATGAAAAATTACATGTATTATAGTATTTATTCATTAAAGTCCAATCTGATCATGGAACAAACATTTAAAGTATGGATGTGATGAATACAATGCACAATTTTATTTAGTTTAATTTAGGTGAGACAACAAAAGACCACATTCATTAACATGAGACACTTCATGATGTATTTAACGTTCATTTATTCATCCTAAGTAACTGCTTGTATGGTTACAGTGGTTTACTTTAGGCTCTGCTGCAGTTCTACCTCTGGGTTGTTCCAATGTTTCAATGCACAGGTTCAGCTTACAACAAAAAACCCTCTGGTTCAGGCCACATTGGGTTTAAAACCAGATCCAGATCATTTATTACTATTCATTGCATTTGTGCTTGATGTACTGTATTTGGTATTTGGCTATAAATTTGAGCATTATCAAGTCAAATCACATTTGCAACAGCAGGTTCTGACCAAAGTGCTGAACTATCATGCAGCATAACTGTAACATAGAGATAAGATAAATGAGCAAACTTAAAATAATAAAATTAACGATATAGATGATTGAGTTATGCAAACCTTCAGTGAAATCATTAGTGTGAGAGTTAAAAACCAAAACAAATAAATAAATAATAATAATCATCATTGTCATCATCATAAAAATCATCATCATCATTAAAAAAGGAAAGCTTTATCTTACTGAGACTTTAAGTATGAACATGGAATTGTAAGAAGTAATTGATTTGATGAACTGAAGGAATAAATAATGCCTGAATATCAGTAGATAACATCAAAAATCATAGTACATACTGCATACCCTGTCTTTTCTATCTGTATCCTCCTCCCTCCTTAGTCCTGTACTCATTTTACCACAGATTTTAGTCACTGATAGTGGCTGCCTCAGTACATTTGTTGTAATGTCTTTCCTGCTCCAATCATTTGACTGTGGTTTCACAGCTGGCGCTCTCTTTCTCATTTTCTTTTCTCTCGCTCTCTGTCTCTGAAACAGGTTGATCAGACACCGTTACTTGCTACGTTCAGAGTGGGCCTTCTCTCCTCAGTGAGTATTTTTATGCTAATTTGACTGGCTAGGTGTGCAAATCTCCATATCTCCATAACTGAGCTTGTCTTAAAGAGTTTTACATGTCCTTAGCTCGATGTGAATGATGCATGAGCAATTGATAGAGAGAGAGAGAGAGAGAGAGAGAGAGAGAGAGAGAGATAGAGAGAGAGAGAGAGAGAGAGAGAGAGTGAAATTCCTTCACTGCAATGTGTGAAGTTTTAGAATAGAAGAGTCACAGCACTAGAGCAATGTAGACTTTTAGTATGTTTTTTGTGTTACTGTAAATTTTTAATTGTGGTATATTTGCTTTTTATCTGAATATTTGAATTTTCTTCTTTAAATCAAAGCTTGTATTTCACACTTGATGCAGTCAGATATGTTCTGTATCCTAATCCTGCACAGATCTAGTCTATATAATGTCTTTCTTCCTTCCAAATTTTACAATTTATTATATATATATATATATATATATATTATTAAATATTAAAAATTTATGCCACAGTACAGTGACTGCTCAGCTCATTGGGAATTTTCCTTCAAAACATCTGTAAGTCCAAAATTGGTGGTGAATTAACTGAAGTTAAGATTTGAAACTTTGGAAACTGTAATAGACATTATAACATCATATCTTAACTGGAACACTGATATTCTCCTGTTTGATTTTGGGATTTACGTTCCTGTATGATGTAGAAAGGTTGCTATATGATGAGACGGGATTAAGAAATCTGCAGAAGCTAGTTTTGCTAGTTTTTCATTTAGTGATTTTTCTCCTAGTTGTTGTTGTTATTGCTGTTGCTTTTGTTGCATGCCAGCAAGAGAAACATCAAAATCTGTCCTAGACCCAGCTAGTAATTGCTCTGAATTTAGCCAGTGGTTGAATCACATGGCCATTCAGAATAAATGCTTTCTGTAGAGGAAGGAAAACTGAGCTTGTGGGTTCTGAACCCAGAGCTCTGACCTAGTGACACTCTTGATGGGAAGCAGTGTTGGAGTGCTGGAATTCTCTTTGGATTATGAGTCACATTACTACTGCAGACAATTGAATGCAGCAAGCTGGTTGAACTGCACAACCTGCGGCAGTCTCTCACTAAAGGATCCAAAGGGTACAGCAATCATAATTATGAAATATGCCAGTAGCTATTCAGGTATCACAATACCACCACTCCCTCCTCTGGCCATCAGAGGGTGCCCTCGCCACAAAGAACTTTTAAATCTGCGTTGTTTTAGCTGTGTTGACTAGAAATACTGTTAGCCTAGCTACGTACCAAGTCGTTCTTTATCTGCTGTTGTCCTGTTGTGGACTTTGTTATTGACCATTGCTTGTTTATTGGATTTCTTTCACTTGTGTATTGTTATTTTGTACCTTCAGCCCTTGCTGACTCCTCTTCCTGGTTTTAACTCTCTGTTGACTGTTGATTATATAGTATATACAGTATCTCACAGAAGTGAGTACACCCCTCACATTTTTGTAAATATTTTATTATATCTGTGACAACCCTGAAGAAATGACACTTTTCTACAATGTAGTAGTGAGTGTACAGCTTGAATAACAGTGTAAATTTGCTGTCCCCTCAAAAAAACACAACAGCCATTAATATCTAAACATCTGGCCACAAAAGTGAGTACACCCCCTAAATGAAAATGTCCAAATTAGGCTCAAATAGCCATTTTCTCTCCTCGTTGTCATGTGACTTGTTTGTTTTACTAGGTCTCAGGTGTGAATGGGGAGCAGGTGTGTTAAATTTGGTGTTATTGCTCTCAGTCTCTCATACTGGTCACTGGAAGTTCAGCATAGCACCTCATTTCAAAGAACTCTGATGATCTGAAACAATAATTGTTGCTCAACATAAAGATGGCATAGGCTATAAGAAGATTGGCAAGACCCTGAAACTGAGCTGCAGCACGTTGGCCAAGACCATACAGTGGTTTAACAGGACTGGTTCCACTCAGAACAGGCCTCACCATGGTTGAACAAAAAAGTTGTGTGCACATGGTCAGCGTTATATCCAGAGGTTGTGTTTGGGAAATATGAATGCTGCCAGCAGAGGTTGAAGGGGTGGGGGTGTCAGCCTGTCAGTGCTCAGACCAAATTGGTCTGCATGGCTGCCATCCCATAAGGAAGCCCCTTCTAAAGATGATGCACAAGAAAGCCAGCAAACAGTTTGCTGGAGACAAGTAGACTAAGGACATGGATTACTGGAACCATGTTCTGTGGTCTGATGAAACACAGATAAACTTGGTTCAGGTGGTGTTAAGTGTGTGTGGCAGCAAACAGGTGAGGAGTACAAAGACAAGTTTGTCTGGCCTACAGTTAAGCATGTTAGTGAGAGTGTCTTAGTCTGGGGCTGCTTGAGTGCTGCCGACACTGAGGAACTACAGTTCATTGAGGAAACCATGAATGCTAACATGTACTGTGACATACTGAAGCAGAGCATGATTTCCTCCCTTCTGAGACTGGGCCGCATGGCAGTATTTCACTATGATAAAGACCCCAAACACACCTCCAAGACAACCACTGCCTTGCTAAAGAAGCTGAGGGTAAAAGTGATGGAATGACCAAGCATGTCTCCAGACCTAAACCCTATTGAGCATCTTTAGGGCATCCTTAAATGGAAGTTGGGCACAAGGTCTCTAAAATCCACCAGCTAGGTGATGTCATAATGGAGGCATGGAAGAGGACTACAGTTGCAACCTGTGAACCTCACTTAGGTGGGTACTCACATTTGTGGCCAGCAGTTTAGACATTAATGGCTGTGTGTTAAGTTATTTTGAGTGGACGGCAAATTTACAGTTTTACACAAGCTGTACAATCATTTCTTCAGTGTTGGCACATAAAAAGATATGTAATAAAATATTTACAAAAATGTGAGGGGTGTACTCACTTCTGTGAGATACTGTATATGTAAATAAACTACATATGGATTCTACCCTGACTGCTCCTGTGAGTTGATCACAGGATACTTTGCCTGTACAGAATCCAATGGAAATTTCTCAACTCTAATCTGTTGCACAACAAGTCAAAACGTTGGCAGGATATCACCAGCAATTTACTGCCCTACAACCCACCAATACTCACCTGCTTCAAGCCCTGAGAACTGTCCCAACCACTGGCCATTCAAGAGAAGTTTAATGGTTTCATCGACCAATGTCGAGGGTTTCTCAGACAATGTGAGATTTTTTTCCCACACATTAGCTTGACACCTACTGGGATAACTCTAGCAAGTGTGGTTTCACCATGTTGCTACTTGCTGGTAAAGAGCTGGAGTGGGATCTTGCAATCTAGGATAGCGATACTCAAGTGCATAACTTCTTCATGCATTTCTCACAGCTAATCAGGGAAATTTTCTAGTAGCCAGCTGGTGGAAAAGACATTTTAAAAGGCATTACAAAACTGCTGCAGCTGAAGCAGGGGGCCAACAAAACAACCTATTATGTTATTAAATTCAGGACTCTGACCATGCAGAGCAGGTGGAATGATGTTGTGCTGCATGCAGTATATCGGAAGGGGCTCAACCCCACTCTATAAGCTGAAATGGTCTGCAAGGATGAGGACACAAACCTTTTAGAGTTCATCCTTCTAGGTAATCACATGCTCAGATCACATCACAGTTATCAAGCTCAGACAGTCTCAGCACTTATTGTAAGCACCCTTTAGGCCTCCCCACCTATGCCAGAACTCGGCAAGGCACAAATTCTAGTATTGATTTTGACTTTGGTTGTGCTTGTACTGTGGACAGGCCAAGCATCGCAGTTTGTCCAGAGAAAACAGGATTACACACTTTCAAGGTGGGCCCAAATACCTGCCTCTTCGGTCTGACTTTACCTCTCCAGCTACATGCTAACCAGGTGTGCTCTCTTGCATCCATAGTGGACTCTGCAGGCAACATTATTCTGGATACAAGCTCATGATCCATGGATTTCCAGGCAAGGTAAAGAACTCTTGACTCTTAAAGTATGACTTCCCTGTCGTACTATGTGCACTGACAGCCCAGATCCATCTAAAGTGTGTACCACCCCCAATCAATATCTTAACTTCCAGAAGGTGTTCAGCAAAAATGAGTCATGAAACTACCCCTAAACAAATCCTGGGACTGTGCAATCCATCTGCTTCCAAACTCCTCACCACCCAAGAGCCAGGTTCACTCCCTGCCCAATTTTGAGACCAGCCAATGGAAGAATACATTGAAGAGGCACTGGTGGCAGGTTTAATTTGCCCCTTCTGTCAGCGACGCAGGGATAAAAACAGACCCAAATAAAAGGGTTTATTAACTAAAAAACACAAAACAGGGACAAAGATATGACAACCAAAGACATGACCAGACTAGACACGGTACCACAGATGACAACAAATGACGATGACAACAGATGACAAGGATTCGGTTATGGTTAAAGCACGGTTAAATACACAAGATGCTTAACACATGAGGAACAGGTGTGCAGAGGTGAGGAGGAAGAGACAAGGGGAGGGCAGACACTTGACACAGAACATAAACAGAAGCAGGTGGCCAAAGTCTGGGCTGGATCCTGACAGTCCCCTCCCCTTGAGGCATGGTCCCGACGCACCAATCCCGTCTTAATGACAGTCCCTACGAGGTCCAGGAGGGGGTAAGGAGGCACACGGCGAGGCAGGTGGGGGGAGCAAGCCACACGGCTCAGCCAGAGAGGGCCGAGTGAAGTCCACAGCCGACCAGAAGGGCCGAGCGACGTCCACAGCCGAGCCAAAGGGCCGAGCCACGTGGACAGCCGAGCAGAAGGGCCAAGCCAGGTCTACAGCCGAGCAGAAGGGCCGAGCCACATCCACAGCCGAGCAGAAGGGCTGAGCACAACCCCCAACACCCTGAGGCCGGACCCAAGTCCAGAAAAAAACAGAAAGGGAGGAGGGTGGGAAAAATCCTCTGCCACGGAGCAAAAAATTAACAAAAAATATTCTTGGGACAAAATACAGGCCTGCAACACCCTCCACGGACAGGAAGTGGGGCAGCGTCCTCCACGGGAAACCAGGAAGTGAAGCGACATCCCCAAACAGACTGGTGCGGGGCAATGTAGCAGGACACCAAGAAAAAAAAAAGGGCTGTGACATAGTCCGGCGGGCAGGAAGTGAGGCAACGTCCCCCGGGGAAACCAGAAGCGAAGCAGCGTCCCTCACCAGAACAACTGCGAATCGATGTCACAGACACAAAAAAAAACAACAGTAAAGGAAAAAAAAGCACTGTCCTAAAGAAAAAAATGCTCCCACAGGTCCGGTCCAAGCTGACGCTATCCTGCTGGGTCTTGGTCTGGCGGAATCCAGGGATAAAAACAGACACAAATGCAGGATAGCTAAAATAAAAGGGTTTATTAACTAAAAAACACAAAACAGGGACAAAGAAATATTATATACAGGGACAAAGGATATTGTGCTGCCATAGGCAACGCGGCACAGACAATTACAGACAATTAACACATGAGGAACAGGTGTGCAGAGGCAGGAAGACAAGGGCGGGGCAGACACGTGACATAGAACAAACAAGCACGTGGCCAAAGTTCGGGCTGAGTTCTGGCACCTTCACTTCACCGGCTGCAGCTTGATTTTACTTTGTTGATAAAAAGGACGTAGACAAGGCATTGACTACTGGAGGCTAAACTCTATCACTCCCTAAACTCTATGCTACCTATATCCCCTATCATTGGTGCTTTTTGCCCTGGAACAACTATAAGAGGTGGCTTTCTTCACCAAACTAGACTTTGTAGTACCTATACCTTATCAGAATACAGTAATCCCTCGCCACTTCGCAGTTCAAGTTTCATGGCCTCAGTGCATCGCTGATTTTTCAAAAATATTCATCGAAAAATAAAAATAAAAACGGTTTCCCAGGATGCCAGACAAAGAGAGAAACTCTCTCAGAGGCTTTGTACATACCCACGGGAACTCAGACAAGGCACATGATTGGTTCCCGGCATGAGATCTGAGCTGATTGGCTGCGCATCATCGCATCCTCTCCCAACTTCTTCCCTTGTTGTATCTCACCACTCTTGTTCACGCTGTCAACTGTGTCTAGCGTATTTTGTTCGAAATTAACTTTTTGTTAAGCCCTTACAATGCCAGCAAAATATTCCTCTAATGAGCCCAAGAGAAAGAGGAAGATGATGACCATCAGTGAAAAGGTCAAACTTAGGGCAGATCCTACTTCGCGGATTTTCACCTATCGCGAGGGGTACAGGAGTTGGATGAATGGAAAACAGCCTTTCACACTACCAATGGGGAACTATGAAAAATTGGTGATGCCATATGTCCTGATTAATGTGCCTGCAGTTTCCATGCATTTGTGAACAATACTGGGCAACTGTGTCATTGTCTATATAGATATCTGGATATATTCCAAGGCTTTGAATAAACATATTGTACAAGTTCACAACGTTGCATCTGCTACAACATGAGTTAAATGTGATGGCAGAAAGTGTGAGTTCCACAACAGCACCCTTCAGTTCCTGGGCTATATCTTCAGCTGCCAGTGGATGGAGAGTGAATGGAGATGGATGAGAGTAAGGTGCAGGCTGTAAATGAGAGTCCCACTCCCTCAGCATAAAGGAGCTGCAAAGGTGTCTGGGCTTAATGTGGCTTTGTGCAAGCTTGTGCCAAAGGCCTGACTTGCCAGAGGTGCCTGCAAAATCAATGCTCCTCAAGACCTCCAAAATCACCCCAGTTCTTACAGTCCAAACACTGCACCACCAATTCACTGAATTCCACCAAAATCAGACCAATCCACACCATAACCCCAGGCCACCCTCCCAAGAGAACACCTGGAGTTATTTGTAAGGAGGAATGGGGTTGGGATTTGAAGGGAATCTGTCACAACATAACCTGCCACTCCCCCACTTCTGGGTGATTTCCTGCCATAAAGGACTTTCAAACCACATTTTTAGCTGTGTAGTCACAAAGTATTGTTAGCCCAGCTACGTACCAAGCCATTGATTGTTTGCTATTGTCCCATTGTGTTCTCAAAGTTTGACCATTGCCTGTTTATTGGATTTATTTTGCTTGTATCTTGCAATTTTGTACCTTTGCCCTTGCTGAATGCTCTTTCTGCTTTTAAACTCTCACTTAATGTGTTTCTCTATTGTGATTTTGCCTGCCATTTTAGTGTGTTTGCTATGTGTTTGGAAATAAACCACATATGGATTATACTCTGACTGCTCCTGTGAGTTGATAACACTCAGGTCATGTGTTTTTAGTGGACCTCTCATTTACTCTAAATGCATTGTATCTCTCCGAACATGAAAGCAAAGTACTCTAAATTGCCATGGTAAAGGATCAATATACTAGTTCTCTTTATTTATTTCAAGTTTTTTTTTGCTTTATGTTGGTTTTGAAGTTTATTTTTGTCTTTGTGTCACAGTTTTATTCAGTATAATGCAGTTTTTAATACTGCAATTGGATCAAATGATCTTCTGACTCAATATCACAATGACACCATGCATATCAATGTCTTGCACCCAGTCTTTTTTTATTAAACTTATTGCAAAATATTCTGTGGATATCTGCTCTTATTCCTTCATTTATTGAGACAGATTGATATCAGTTACTATTGATGAGGAGAGCTCTACCAATTGAGATGATTAAGTAAGTCTTAGCAAGTCTTAGTGTTTGTCTGCAGCCTGTTTTATTATAAAATTCCTGTTTAAAAATAGGTTATTATATACAATAATGAACAAGTTGTAAATCGACATCGATAAATGTAAAAATATTGCAATAATAAACATTTTTTGAAAGCAAGTATGTCTAATAGTGAGGTGAATACTTTTGTGGCACTTTCTTGCCCAGTGTCCTTTTAGAAGTTTTGCAATACTGAAGCAATTGAAATGGACTGGTAAAAGCAGGGATTTGCCAAATTGGTGACTTTTTGAAACCGTCGGCTGGCCACACACAGCATGTTTATGTCTTCTAGAATCGGTTGTAGTGGTAATGAAGATATGAAGATGATTACCAGAGCATATTTATGATTGGAAATGATATAGCTTTTAGAGAGAACTGTGTGCAAGCAAAATGATCTTAGAAAGTTCAGGAGATTTGTTATCATCATAGTTTATTGCAGCAAAGACTCATGACTGGCAAAAGCCATGGGTTTGGCATCAGAACTTGGACAATCTAAGTTGGTGAAATGAAATCAACAGGAGTGCCCATTGGGATTTCAGTGTGCCTCGACTTTTTTGTGCCCCGTTTACACTACAAAGGAATGTTCAGCTCCCTCCAGACAATGTTTAAATTTCACAAGTGCTAATTTTTTCTGCTAGAACTACAGATCCCCATTGCCAACATCATAATTTCTTTCTGTTAAGGTGTGTCTCTCTTAAGAACCTTGTGGATGTCTAAGAAGTGGAGGGACTAATGTAGATCTGCAGCAAGATCTGAAAGATGTCATCGTCTGTTTCCATGTTTTCCAAAAATTGTCACAGTGATAGGGTCAGTGTGGAGATATGGCACATGCCCCAGATCACATGGTTATCTGCTCAGGGTATGAAGGCTATGGCTCTCATTCAATTAGTTGAAAAGTTCTCAAAAATTATGTGTGGGTTTAATCTGTGTATTGAGAACTGATGTATAATGTTGGTGAAATTGTCAAGTGCCTTTTTTTTTTTTGGGAAAAGCTCCCAGTCTCATCCCTACATAGACAAAACAAATTAGTCTACTTCTGAATAGATCCTACAATACTAATGATATCCAGAGTTTCTTTTTTTCTGTGTGTTCTCTTGGACCACAGTGGGGGATGGAGTTGACACTTGTAAGAGCAGCAGCCGGGTGCTTTTTCAGTCTTTCTTTGTATCTGTTGTGTGTGTGTCTCATTAAATGTGGATGGTGAACTAGCTGCAGATTGCCTGGTGATTGCTACTCTCTTGGTGTAGCATTGAAGCCTCGGTCTGTAGATGAGGTGCGATTGACATTTCTCTCTGGCCCTCCGCAGGGTGTCTGTAAGGATCCTGAACCCATTCAGACTGGCTCCCAAATCAAATCACTGTCGCTGCCACTGCCACCACTCACTGGCCCCATCAATTATTTAGACCCAGCTCGAGTGAACCAAAAGGCTGAGGGAATTTGATTTTGCAGGCACCTCTGGCAAGTCAGGCCTTTGGCACAAGCTTGCGCAAAGCCACATTAAGAAGTAGTGATGTGGTATTTTCTTGTGGAGTGCTGTCCTTTATTTATTTATTCCAAAATTCATATAATTCATATTTGGGTTATTTGTCCTTCATGTTTTGGATTGTTTGTTCTTTTCTGTACTTTAAGTATTTAAAGTAAAGAATGACTGAGGCACTTTTTTCCATAGGGCACTTATTTAAAAAATTATTTATAGCCGGTTGTATTTTCCCCAAGTCCCTCATTTTGCAGTGGTGTTAGTAGTAGCTTGAGGTTATCTTTGGTAATTAAAGTTTGATTTGATCGAAGCACACTCTTTTTTTTTTTTTTTTTGCTTGAATGCTAATTAGACAGGCCACTGGTCCCTGGTTCATTGCAAGGACATCTACCAAGTTTCTAATGAAATTCGAAAGCCTTTTAAATTCAATTTAGGGGATTTATTGGACAGCAGCAGCTTTGGACACCGTATGGATAACCATCTTGTCTGCTAGCTATGAGTCTCATGATGCCATTGGAACAAAGCGGCCCAGCCACATGGAGCTGTGTACTTGCTCTTGGCAGTGTCACCATGGTAGCTCCTGGTCCCTTTTGCCCATTACTGTAGACAGTTGAACCATCAGCTATCAGTGCCCTAGCAGAGGAGATGAGTTAAACACCTTGAGGAGTACTCAACAGCTTACTTGTTCCTCTAACCATCTTTCACTGGTACAGTGCTCTGGCAGAATATGCAGAATGCTATTTCATACGATAAAAATCACATCTCTTCAACTTGCAACCCCCTATTCCTGGAGAATGTAGTGAGTTCCATACAGCAGAATCCATTTGAGAGTGATATAATCTTTGCCATACATTTCTGGAGGTCAGAGCAGACACAGAAACAAGGTCGAGCATGAGTTGATGTACTGTGTCTCTGTCTGAAGTACTGTAGCTAAATGATTAATCACTTGAGAATGACAGCTATATTCAACTACTGGTCTTAAACATGTGAAAGACCTGTCAGATTAAATTTAAAGCCTGTTCAGTTTTAGGCACTTGTATCCATGCATAAAGGGATTTTCCTGTTTCTGAGACTGCAGGTATTTATGCATGCCTACGAGATATAAGGGTCAGTGTAAAGTCAGATGTCAGCTTGTTGTTAGGACTAAGTGGTTTATATTGATACACTGTGCTCATGGTTTGCCTTGAAATGTATAAGCTCCGTTTTAACATCAAGTCAGTATGACAAATAATGCCTGCGTCTTTAAATATAATTAAAATAGTTTTGCAATCTTAAAAGCATACAATTAGTATTACATACCCTCAGCTATTTGGGTTTCGGTTTCCTTTTCCTGTATATATTCTCCTGTGAACTTCATGGCTCAAAGGTTCAGTTAAAGCGCTTGTCCACTGTACCCTGATGTCGCTCTGCTTATGAGTCATGTCGAATCGTTGCTCTGAAAGCTTTGATCAAAGAGATACAGTGCCATGCACCACATGAGCTCTGCCTGTCCGCTGATCGCTAATCCGGCTCCCAGCTTGGCTCTCAACATAAGAGCAATCTAAAACTGCAGCCGAAAGCTAACAATACCATGTATTATACATACATAATCAAAGGCTGTATCACCTGTTTTTCACACCATAACTCAAGCAGCCAATTTAAAATGAACCCTAATTACATTGCAAGAGGGTTTGAAGCCCTTACTTTGTCATTTGAACCAAAAGCTCAGACAGAGTAGCAAGCCATAACTTAATGAGCTGTTCGCAGACTGTACAGAACAAAAGTCAGCATAGATAACAAGATACTTTTTAATTACAGGCCCAATCCACTTTTATTTAGGTAGTTGCATAATCTGTAAATTATCTAACCTGAATTTCAATCAAATATTACATCAACGGTAAAAAAAAAACATGCTCATGTGTGTTCACTGGCATTTTCTGGTATTTAAGAAAAATAACACTGAGTCTAATTCTAGGTCTATAGGGCAATATTACATCTATTGCTTTATCCAAAGCATCTTACAGTTGAGACAGGATATAATTAAGCAGTTTAGGGTTAATGGCCTTGCTCAATAATCCATCACTGGCAGCTTGGTAGTCCTGGAATTTGAACTCTTAACTGTCTGGTCAGTAGCCCAGAGCCTTAACCACAGGGCCACCATTTTCACCTCCTCACCTCAACCTGTCTCTTCTTTTAATAGGTTTAACGTGTCTTCAGATTCATTGATAAACATAAAGAACATGCAGGTCCTTTACCATGACGGAGACTGGTACTTTCCTAAATTAGTCTTCTCTTTGTGGACATGGCATGGCATTAGCTGCAGACAGAAATGCCCTGAAAGGACTGATGAAGAAAGGAAGGTTAAGAATGGAAGACTATGAGATTTGAATATCTTAGCATTAAAATGCACAAAGCTGGAGCATGTCTGCAGGGGAGGCTTTGAAATTTCCTCCACCTCGACTCTTTTATCTCAACCCTCACGCTCTGCCTCAGGACCCGCAGGGCTCCCTGCTGTGAAAGGGGCTGCCATGTGCTTCTTCACACTGCTCACTTGCACATGCGTACCCACACACTCTCATAATCACACATGCATGTGTTGCCAAAATTCCTAGCAAAAGAGAGTAAATATTAAATGTGAAATTGCTTTTTTTTCCCTCCTGTTCTTTTTATCCCCATCCTTTGACATTGTGCCTTTGAAACACAGGTCAATGTAAAATGGTTACATCTTGTTGAAGCTTATTACCAGACTCTAAAATGAGGGAACTTGGATGTGAAGGTCAGAAAAATGACTTTGCACAGTCTTAGTGTGCTTTGTGTACTATTTTATAAGCTGGATGAAATCGCTTTCCAGAACATTTGCAGTTTACTTATTCCAAGGCAGTCTGAAGCAACAAGGTATTTCCGGAGGCACACCCGTTAGAGGTAAAAGCTTTGAAGGCATCATGTGGACCCAGGCTTAAAGATAATATTAAAGCTAGCAAGCTTCCATTATGTGAATTATATGACTTTAAACAGTAGGGGAAATAGTCAAGACGACTTCATATTCTCTGTCTGTCACTGTCATACTTATGCACAGTGTCAGACGGATCTAGTAAATACTATACACCAGATTATTGTAATAGCCTGACCCCTGACTGGCAGTGAATATATTCCGGATGGACCAATTTTTAAAGATCATTTACATTACATTCTCAGACACACCAGAGAATTGCAATATCTTTATTATATGAGTCACTCCTGTCTCAGAAATAACTGTGAAATAAGTTACAGTTCTTCTGACCTTTGCTAGAACACTACACTTTTTTTTTTACACTGACTACTGTAAAATCTAAATGTTCTTATATGCATATGTTGATCCTCATGGAAGATAATAATGTACAGTAATTCATTAGCAGTTAATTTTTTCAAAGTAACCACTTTTATCTTTGTCATGGTCATGTCAGATTTGGAGCCTATCTTAGAAAGACAGGCAGCAATACATCCTGGATGCTAATTGTTGCACAATTAAAGTCAACAAAGAGAATTTAAATTGGCCCTCTGAAACATTTTTCCTATCAGTTTTACTCGATGCTAAATTACTAATTCCAATTATACCTCTCCTCTTTCACATTACAGATATGACTTGAAGGGTAAATGCTAACATGCTTTCTTCAAGACATGGGAATTTAGCTATCATGTCTTTATACAGTGTCACTCGTACCATTTCACAGGTTAGCTGAACACAGGTTTTCTGAGCGCAAAGACTTTTGCGATTGTCTAGTATTTTCTGATTGACAGGGGGAGAGTATTGCTGTCCACACAGAGACCACAGCCAAAAACACATGATAGACACATGCTGTTAAATAAAAACAATGCATTAAAGAGTCAGGAAGGTACAGGTGGAGTTTAAATATTTTGGTGACCTGTCCAGTGCAATGGGGAGTGTGAAAAAGAGGTGAAGAGGCGAGTGCAGGCGGGATGGAGTGGGTGGAGAAAAGTGTCAGGAGTGTTGGGAGACAGGAGGATGTCAGCAAGAATCAAAGGAAAGGTGTACAAGACAGTAGTGAGTCCAGCCATGCTGCATGAGTTAGAGACTGTAGTAGTGAGGAAAAGACATGAGATGGAGGTAGCAGAGATGAGGATGATTCTCTTAAGGAGTGACGAGGATGGACAGGATTAGGAATGAGCACATCAGAGGGACAGCTCAGGTTGGCTATTTTGGAGACGGGGTCAGAAAGGCTAGATAGAGGTGGTTTGGACATGTACAGAGGATGGAGATGGTTATATTTGTAGAAGGATGTTGGAGATGGAGCTGCCAGGAAAGAGGTCAAGAGGAAGGCCAAAGAGGAGATATATGGATGTGTTAAAAGAGGACATGGAGTTAATTGGTAATGGGAAAAGGCGAAAGTAGAAGAAGAAGATGATCAGCAGTGTTTTGTCACACGTATACCACAGCAATTTGCCAATGATTATAATTATGATGACAGTTTTTCATTGGTTAAATGACAGCACCGTTTATTATTAATCTTAGATTATGTAGTGTAGCCATTTTACAGGTCCCTATGAACAATATGAGCTGCTACTATAGTAACAAATTATATTGGAAGGAGTGCATTAATATTAGCTTATAGTGCATGTACATAGCTGGAGCTATTTTCCGAGGCATGCTGTTATACAAATTTATAAATTCAGGGTCAAGCATTCAATCATGTTCTGGTATAAAGAACAACAATAAATGTTGAACTTTTACAGTGTAAAGAAATTCAGTTGAAATTGCATATTTAATGGGGAACAAGGTGTTGTAGTAGTATCGCAAAAGAGTTTACAAATGGATGATGGTTTTATTAAGTGAACTATACATAACTTGGACTGACACAGCGATGTGACTATTTTGCCACAAATTGATCTTAAATGTTTGCCCCATTTTACTGCACGTATTTGGTTTATTTGTCCACAACAATATATTTCATTTTCAAATAGAAGATGTAAAAATGTAGATGAATAGTTCATAGAAAACTTTGAAGTTCATTTTTCATCAGTTCATTTTTAACTAAGCAATATATTAGCATCAGTTCTCTTTGATAAACCTGGGCAGATTCCAGTTACACTCTGGGAGGTTGTTTTGATGTTAGAATTTACTGAAATGTTCCAGCTGTGAACATGACCTGTGTTGTTGCTGGAATGAGAAAGAAATGTAAGTCCTTAGGTGTAAACATGCAATTATTCTTTTAACAAGGTAATTCTTAGATGTTTTAGATAATGAAAACCTTTATTTGAACAGTAGTGTTAGAATGCACTTCATAAGTTTATATGTATATGTATGTTTGTATATCTAGCATATATAGATAGAACAATAACATCCACCAGAGCAAGATTCATTTACATTTACAGCATTTTTCAGACACTTCTATCCAGAGCAACATGCTTTGTAGTGTACATCAAAAACATTCTCATGCTAGTACAACAAGGTAGAATAAGCAGAATACTACTACTGTACTTACTAGGATTACTAGTTAAGGGATTTGAGGTCTTGAGGGGGTTCAGACCAAGTCAAGACTGAATCTAAATGAAAGCAAAGCCAAGTCCCTACACATACACCATTACATGAATTTACAACCGTTGCAAGCAGAAAAAGGCAAAGCTGCTATAACACAAGAACAATACTACTCTCTGAGCAGAAAGAGAGAAGAGAGTGATCTATATAAAAAGACAAAAACTCATTAATAATTATCAGACATAACAAAACAAAAGGTAAAATGTGAGAAAAGGTGTGTGTGTGTGTGTGTGTGTGTGTGTGTGTGTGTGTGTGTGTGTGTGTGTGTGTGTGTGTGAGAGAGAGAGAGAGAATGTATTTAATAAAGTGCAGTTAAGAGATTTAAAGAGCATGATAAAAGCACACACACAATGCATACTCTACTATGGACCATCAACACTAAGGACTGTAACTTTTTACTTAAATTAGCTATATGGAAATTCCATAAATCACGATTTAGTCTCTGAAAATCCAGGTCAAATCCATTCTCCAAAGGCTTACCCCTAATTGTTGTGCGTTTTAGGTATTTTTTCCCACTCTATGACAATTATCTAGCTAATACGTAAAGCCCATATTACCTAACTGCACTCAGGTGTCCTTACAATATCAAAACGTAAACATAAGTCAAATAGAATTAATGTAACATTGAAGCAATTAGACTTATGTATGTGATCAATTCATATAAATATTTTTTTTTAATGTTTGGCTTCAGAAATGCAACATGCAACATACAAGGGTATCAGAAATGTCTACACAACTTTCTCCCTTTATCTCAGATATGGTTGATCACCTAAAGCGTGCTTGTTGTATTAAGTTTGATAAAAAATAAAAGTTTTAAAGTTGTAAACTACAACTGTCCCCCACTCCCCTTCATTAACCAAGTCCTGCATTACAGCTCAAGATGGTCTATTCATAGCCATACCAGAAGGAATGACCTCTTGTCCAACAAGTTTCTGTTAAAAACCAAGTCAATATACAGTATAATGCTCAAAACCCAGAAAAGTCAGAGTAAAGGCCAGTAAGCCTGAGAAGTCCAAGTCAATACAGAAAACAATAGAGACTCCAGCTCTACTAGCTACGAGATGTCTTCTGAAAGCAATCATATGTGAAAATGCATAAATCATGAAATCTTGTGAAAATAGAGCAATCATGTGAAAAATATTTCACAATAAATAATATAATTAAAATAACTCTCAATAAATAACATGACAATAATCAAATATGAATATGAATGATTCATGAAAAATCACATGTGAAAAAAATTCTATGTGAAAATGATGGAACACTGTAAAGAATACATCTTTATAAGAAAAGTTAAGAAACTAAATCTTTTGAATAGCAAGGTAGTACAAACAGCAAACAAAACTCATATTACACAGTGTAAGGCTTTTGTACCACACATCAGGCTCTTTTCTTTAAAAGCATGACCAGCCGAATTACAAATAGACCACTCAGTTTGCATTGCCTCTACTTACCACATTAAAGCAGGTGTCTCTGCTAGCATGGCTTTTATGCCATCCTCATGGGCGGCATGATTTAATCAAGCCCAGCCACAAGTGACTTGTGAAGCAACTGTGTCTCCTGTCTGGCATTCCCACACCTTTTTGACATGGAGAGAGGGTGTCTCGGTCACGATGGGAACTTTTCCGATGAGGCAAACAGCTAAGCAACACACTACAACTCTTTGAGCATTGACCCCCCTTTGCTCAGTCTTTTCATCACTGCAAGACTACGCTTTCATTTTTGCCGGGATGTTTGCTGATCGCTTGCTGCAGACTGCATAAGAGATGGGAGTTAATGCTTGAGAGACACTAGCTCCAATGGCTAATAATAAGGGGCCTCACTTTGTCAAGGGCTTCCAAGGAGAGGAGCTCCTTAATCTCGCACTTGCTGTTCCCCCTGTGAGATTAGATAGTTAAACATTATCAGCAGACCCATCCATCTTTGTACAGTGCGTTACAAAAAAACAATGATATGTGACCTTCACTACTGACGTGTAATTGAACTGCTTCCTGGTGCAGTTGGACTTGCGTCGAGTTAACTGAAACACACTGCAGAATTTTTAAGTCTCTATCACCTCATCACTTTATTCTCTTGAGTTGTCTCTTATTGCTTCCTCTTCACACCCATCTCTGGGTGCCTATTTTACCAACAGCATGTATTCTAAGAGTGCTCTAAGAAACAAAATTTAGTTAAAAAGAGCAGATTTGAGCATGTTTGTGAAGTTTGCTGAAGAGTAAACAAAGTCTCATAGGAGAGATAAGTGCTCATTTGCCCTCCACACCAACTCAAAGTAAATCAGAGCAGGATTTTTGCTGTTAGTGAGAAGCAGTACTGGGGATTCTCCTAGGAAATGGTGGGAACAGAGGCTGGGAATCCAGGCACTCTGCCGCAGTGGGATAATTCTCCTTCCTGACCTGTAATGGATTGCTCAATGAGAGAGGCTTCACTTAATTCTGCTGAAATAGTTCTTTTAGGCCAAAATCCTGAGAGTGAAAATGATCATCATGCATTTAGTTAAGTCTTGATTTTATTTTGTGAAAGTCTTAAACTCTTATTTAAAAACACTTCCTTTATGTATGATTACTAAATGTGATTCTACATGTTTTTAATATAATAATATTTAGTCATGTAAAAAGAAAGTGAAAGTCGATTTCATAATGGTATTCCTTTAAATTACTCAAGTAAACATCACATTTAAAAACAAATTAAATATGTGGGGAAAAATGGTGGAAAAAAGATAGGTGAAAATGAACAGGGTAAAATGTCCCATGTGATTATAATCAAATATGAATAGAAATGAAAAAAATCACATGTGAAAATGCATAAATCATGAAATCACATGTGGAAATAAATTATAACAAATTATATAATTATAAATTCTATGTGAAGTAATTGAACATGATTATAAACAATTCATGAAACGTAACACACACACACACACACACACACACACACACACACACACACACACACACACACACACACACATATATATATATACATATATATATATACACATATATAACATTTTAAAAGATTGTAGCTGAAGCCCATTACATGTGAAAAGCATAATATATGACGTTTTTAAAAGCCACATAAATTTCATGCATGAAAACATCTGAAGTTCATGTAACGTTTCCGTAATTAGTTGTTTTAGACTGCATTAACAAGTTCACTTAGAGGAAGAAATGCTTTCTCTCTGTTCTCTGTATACTTTATAAAATAATCTGTGAGCTGAGTGCATGGTACTGAATAGGAGACTGGTTTAAACATCTAATTTGTCATGAGAGGATATTGAGAGTGTTTTTTCCTCACTTGTTTTTCCCCAATTGGCATTTGAAATAGGTTTTTTGATGGATTGTGGTGTTTTCCCTTGAAGGGTTAAGTGTTTGCTAACATATCCTGCAGCGTCAACACTAGACTTATGCTCATTAGCATAGGGATGTGTCGCCTAAAGAGAACTGCTAGTGTTGTGAATTGTACTCTTCTGTAGAAAACAGGAAAAGGGGACTTAATGAAGTATCCAGGTAGTGACAGCACTTTATTTTTTACACAAAAAAAAGTTTCCAAAAATGCTAATAAGTTCTTTTTGTACTCCTGCTGTGTAATATATTTTAAAGGTTTTTCAAGGTAGAGTGGAACAAACAGAGTGTACTGGACTTGAGTGATATAAACTGTTACAAGTACCATGTGATCTGCATCTCTAAGGCTGCTGCTGACAACAGATCATTAGGCAGGCATTTTTGAAAAGATAATTCGTTTCAGTTTAAAATACTATATATAAACTAACAGAACCAGGACAGAATCCTTTAGTTTTTCTGTTTCTCTGATGACAGTAGGGTCCTCATTTAAATGAGCGGAAGTGTTTGTCCTGTGTGGAGGACATGGTAGCTGCTCTGATAAACCCCCTGTGCACCCCTTCTATCCCCTATTCTCTCTCTGGAGTCTGTCCCCCTCCCTTCAAACCACATCTCTTCATTGATGTTCACATGCTCCTCAGAACTTGTCTTCTCGCCTTCCTGCACTGCTTTCCGTATCCCTTGGAGGACAGCAAGAGAGATGGGGGTGGTGAGGGGATTCAAATCACCCCACTTCACAGACATCAATGGAGACCTGAGGAGCCTGAAACTTCTTTGATTTTGCAAAGGACAGAGAAGTAAATAAAACAACTAGGTGAGAATAATAGAAGCGAATGGAAGTTTGCACTTATAGAGTGCTAGAGTAGCAGATTATTGCCCTTGTTGTATTTCCTACTGATTTTGGGCTGGATATAAAATATCAGAATGGTGTAAATCTACTCTATTGAATATAGAGGTGTCCTACAGTCAGCTCCAGGATTATTGACACCATTGTTCCAAATGAGCAAAATATGAAAACAATTAACAATTAATTATTAAATCAACATCCTTATGAGATTTCCTAATATAATTGATTTATGTTAATACTACATGGATTGATCACACACATTATTTACTCTATTAATTAAGAAACTTTTTCTTAAATTAGGTTTAGTATAAGCAATCATGTTTTGTTTATAAATGTAATTTTTTTTTTTATGTAAGCTAGCTATACATAGTCCTACATCTTTTCTTAAATCTGTCTGAAAAGCTTTTATTTGTTACAGGTGAGATCTAGCTAGTGAACGGTTAGTGAAGGAGAAAATTAGGTGAAATATGCAAAAAAAAAAAGGTTTGGGTGTCTTTCCATATTTATTTTAAATTTATTAATGAAGCCACATTGAATTTGGGGTAGTATGCTCATGCATCCTTTTTGTGGTGGATTTTCTATTGTTCAAGCTTTTTTAACCTTATATGTGGTTAAAGGTAAAAGCAACATCTCTGTTTATTGTAGAGCAATAAACCAAACATTTTTTTTTAATGTGACTTTTTAAGTCATCAAGTCAAGTCTCTATATGTAGCTGACGGGGTACATATTGAAATGAGACATTTCTCCAGGACCATGGGGCTACATAGAACAAAGACAGAGCTACAGTACAGTACATGGAACAACACAGAGCTAAAGACTTAAGTAAGTTAGTCTTAGCCAAATAAAGTGCATCTGTGCAACCTGGTGCAAACAGTGCAAGACAAAATGACCTGAGTATATACTGTATATTCTACAGAACATGTGCAAAAATACTGGAATGAACCCTTAATATAATAGCAGCAATATGAGGTATTATAATAAGTGCAAAACAACAAAACAGATTCTTGTTAGATGAAAGATATTTTGCATGTAATGTTTCTTTTTTACAACTTTACAATTATACAACTATACAACACAGCTGACTGTATGTCCTGAAACAAGAATAATTCATTTAGTGAATATTCCACTTTATCAATTAATTTTCATTAAAAAATCGCAAATGTGCAACATCAATCAAGATAATTTTAATCATTCCATGGCAATTTGTGTTCCTCTGGTAAAGTTATGACATTTACTGTTCTTTATATATATATATATATATATATATATATATATATATATATATATATATATATATATATATATATATAGAGTATACAAATATATAAGCTAGATGTTCCTGGAAAGAGAACAAAATAGTGGAAACACTCACAAATGTTTCCTGACACTATCTAGTCAATGAACACTGCCACAAATGCATTGATATTCAGGGGAGGTCTGTGCACATGGCAATTTGCTTAAGAGCTTGCTAGGAGGAAAGAGTCAGCGCTCTCTCTGTTCACACCGCTTTCCCACATGCAGGAAATCCCCACTTCAGATGCATACTGTCGATCAAAGGTGTGATCTAATGGCTACTGTTGGATTTTGGGATCCTGGTGGATCCTGGCTTACTCACCACAACTGCAAAGCTGAAAATGAAGCATTCTTGTGTTAAAACACATTGACATATTGTATTCAAAGAAAATAAGATTTCATAAACTTCACAGGATGCTACTATGTATGTGTGTTTCATCGTACAGTTTTGGCAAAGACGGTTATGAAGAAAAGCTGCTTTTCCTGCTTATACCATCATTAACATCTTTTCGTTCAATGTTTTTTTCTCGCTCTCTATCTTTCAAACCCCTACCTGCTTCTCACATCTGATAACTGGGATTCTTTCTAATTTCATTTAAGTTCATTTGCACATTTTCAGCACTTTTAATTAGACGAGAGGATGGGAGGAAAACTCTGGGAATGCAATAAACTCTGTGATTAAGATTCACAAGAGGCTGTCTCGGTGGACGCTGGTCTGAAGCACAACATGAACACTAAGCATTATCTGATCGCTTTAGTGTGCTGATTGTTTTTTTTTCCCCACTCCAGCCAGCTCTCCACTCCAGTGCCTGATTACAGATCGCTCTTCCTCACTTGCCCAGCAGCTTCGGTTTCCAGACACATTTGTCTGATGTATGTATCATCACTCACCAGAAGATACTGGAGCTTTATCAGGTTCAGTTCCGATGAGAGCCAGCTGTGGTTTGGGATCCAGGCACTGAGGGCTTCATGCGCAGATGGCTGGCTAGCTGTGTAGCATGTAGCTGAGCTGGCTCAGGGCCAGACAGGTGGGCACTATCTGGGCTCTCCACTGTGCTTAGCCCAGGCAGCCTGGGCCTTTGGCGCTCAGCTGTGCCAGCTGTTTCCCTTGTGTAGATCTGCTGCCTTTCAGGCATCCCTATGTGCCCCTGCGGAGCAGCAAGATGGTCTCATTGTGTATCGCATTGTAGCTGCTGCAGTCACTCAGATCCCAATTTCAGATTACAGATGGGCCCACTTGAATTGTTTTATGCCATTTTTTAAAGATGGACACATTTTTTATTGTTCTTTCAAGACTGGAAGGAATTCTTATATGGGTTAACTATTTCTACAAGTATATGTGTCTCACACTAGTTTTGCTAATGAGTTTGGACTTACTGACTGACTGACTTTGTTTGCCAGTGTACCTTCGTTGTTTTAATAGGACTTGAGAGATGTGAGAGGCATAATGCTGGTGTTTCAAAGAAAATGAATCTATTTTAAGAGGTTGGCTGCAAGTAATACAAAACACCAGACTTGAAACAATAACAGCTCTCTAATTATCAGTACTATTTTGAGAGGAAAGAATTTTTAGCCATAAATGAGGAGAGAATTCAAACCGTAGTGTCCATATGGCCTCATTTAATTTGTGTTTACAATGCTAATAACTTGGAATGGCCTATTTCTGCATTTTTGCATATTTCTGGCAGTATTTGCAACAAATTTAAATTTGAACATTTCCGTCTAGTTATACAGTGTTTGGCAGGCAGTTTTCTTCAGAGAGCAAATATACTAAATAAGTTAAAGCACTTCCGAAAGTTAAAAGCACTGATACATGGGTACATTAGGTAACAATAAATTGTCTTTTAATTATTAGGTTTACATTAAGAGCTCACTGGACTTTACATACTGTACTTATTGGGGAGCTTGGGATTCAAGAGAGAAAAGACTTGATATTTGGCATCCCTGTATCATGTCAAACCAGGTCCTGCTTATAGCTTGAAAATATTTGTTGGCTTTAAGGGGAAGAAAAAAAAATTGTAACATGAACAGTATCAGGAAGCCAGTAAAGCTGCACTATTCAGTAACAGTTGTAAGGACCTTATGGCAGGAAGACCAGAAAGGAGCATGTACTGTAGCAGGAGTCAACATTTATCCAAGTGACCTCAATGCTGATCTCCTGATGCCATAAAGAAGAAAGCAGCAATAATGATTAAAAAAAATAACAAATCAATGAACGAATAAATCGATGAACAAAATACTAACCAACTTGTATGCCTGCATTCTAAAAAGTGATGCATTTTGCAATCCATATATGACTCAGAAGGAACTCTCCTATATTCACATTTACATTTATCGCATTTGGAAGATGCTGTTATCCAGAGCGACTTACAGAAATGGCTCTATCTATGAACACATCCTGATACTGGTTCACAAAGTCATGGCCTGAGAATGCCATCAGTCTAAAACTCTTTGCTTTTGTTGAAGTCCAGCATCATTCCTACGTCTGGACTCACGTATTCAAGCCAAGTGTGAAGAAAAGCTTTTTTTTTGTTTGTTTGTTTTTTCATTAACCAGGTTCTCCCTATCAAGGATGCATTCAGCTCTATTCCACATGTACATATTTTGTTTTGTGAGAGTGGAGTGGAAACTCATTTTTAACTGAGTAACAAAGAGGGTTTTTTTTTCTCACCACATTTCTTTCATGCTAATAATTTTCTCCTTCTCTGTCGCAAAAACAAGAACTAAGAGGGTAGAGAGAATAATGATGCTTCACCACACTACTGTTTCATTTACATAAATGATTATATTGCAATTTCACACTTATTTGCATGGGCTTTTGTGGTTTTATTATGAAAGTCATATGTTATTTTTGGTGGCACTGCCCAAGCAATTTAGAAAGAAAGAGAAAAAAGAGGGGGAGAGCGAGAGAAATGAAAGGGCTTAGTTTGTCGTATATATTGTCTGAGTCTTGTGCCCTACATTGTAAATTTCTATTTAACCCGTTGAACGGATTGTAGAGCTTTGATGTATTTTGGATTAATCACATTTCTATTTGAAGCTCTTCTGATATCCCTGTGTAAGTGTAATTTGCATGTCATTAATCAAATTAGCATTAGAGTTGAGAAATTGCTTATTTGATATATAAATTATAAATGCAAGCTTGCTGGAATGATGTCCATTTAACCCAGAAATATGCATTTTTATAGCCTTAATTAATGATGCTGCAGGTCTTCTACGCAGGTATAAAAAGGAACTTGAAATGAGGTTGGAAAATGTAATGCTCAACACTAAACTATTTATCCCAGTGTTCCCAGAGATTGTTTCTTTTTTATAGGATTATCATACCAAATTCAGAATTTGTTTCTTCTCGTTTGAAATAACTATCTGTAATATAATGACAGTTTCTATTTTGAGTCTATTGGGAAGAAAATGGCATTAATTGTTTCCTTAATGATAAAATCATATGGCTGTCATTATTTACTTAATTGAATAAAAAGTGTTACTTGCATGATAACACATTAATGAACACACAGTCAGCAGACTGGCAATCAGAATTGTTTGTGTTGTGATGTGTGTCTTGTGTAAGAGGGAAACAGAAAGCAAGCGCATGCACATAATTGGTTTTAAACATGTATACTATTGTTTGTTTAGATCAACACATCTCAAGTAAAAAAATTAAATGTGTGATACCTAACTCTCATTTATACACATCATTTAAATTATTTATTGAGCCGTGTCAATCTAAAACGATAGTGTACATGTTAAATCTATAATATACATATATGTGTGTGTGTGTGTGTGTGTGTGTGTGTGTGTGTGTGTGTGTGTGTGTGTGTGTGTGTGTGTGTGTGTGTGTGTGTTTGTTTAACATGATCATTAGCTGACCTCCTACTATGTACTATGCATTACCCCTACAACCTGCCTTAACAGCCCACATAAGCAATGACTGCCTAATGGCTGTGTGTGTGTGTGTGTGTGTGTGTGTGTGTGTGTGTGTGTGTGTGTGTGTGTGTGTGTGTGTGTGTGTGTGTGTGTGCGCGCACGCATGTGTTTGTAGAGGGGGGGCTGCAGTTGGCTTTGAAGAATGGTACTGAAGGCCTGCTGAGATTAAAAGGTGGCTTCTGCATTTCCATTATTCATCTACTGCTCTGCATTTTGTTTTCAAATAAAAAATAAAGATGCATTGACCTCAAAAGCAAATTGAGGGACAGAAGCAGGAGGAAAAACCACCATAAGGAACAGATTTTGCATTTATGTATTTCATTATCAGTTTTGGATTTACAATAGGGTTCATCTCTCTCTCTCTCTCTCTCTCTCTCTCTCTCTCTCTCTCTCTCTCTCTCTCTCTCTCTCTCTCTCTCACTTTAACATGTTATTTGAGTATGTATGTTATTCAGAAATGTGTGACGATGCCAGGAGTGCAGTTGCATCATGGGGTAAGCTCAGTCCTGTGTTGCCTCACTCAAAGGTGGACACACCTCTTTCACTCTACCAGAATAAAGCTGTGCAATGTCAGGCCTTATCTAAATGCAGATATCTAACACGAGACACTTCTGTTTCACATCACACACTTGGAAGTAAGTGTTGCATCAGACTTGTCTTTATTGAACACTAAAAAACTCATCTCATGTCTCCAAACACTGCAACTGAATCCTGACATGACCATAAAAAGATCTTTTCTTCTTCCTTTAATGAGTACTAGCAGTTAGAGTAGTAATTCTGTAGAGACTCTTAAGTAATTTTCAGATTTAACTCACCTCTAATGGAAAAGGTGAGAAAAACAGGTGCACCGCTTCCCATCTTGTAATCTATCTTATCTCTGAAGTCCTGACCAAGAACACTTTATGGTAATGAATGGGTTATTACTGACGTTGCCACATTTCAATGGAGGATATTAATATCTGTCAAGCTTGCACACTCCAACTTCATTTATTCAGCTAGCCTTTAGATTTAATTATGTCTCTAGTGTTCCCCCAGCAAGCTTGCACCAATTATTCAATAAAACAATGAAGAATTCATTTACACCTGTTGTTAAATCGATTTTTTTTTTCTGTAGCAAGAAAAAAGCCATCTCTGCACATGATTATTAATGACAAGTTTTATGCCACATCCATGTAGATATATGGTTCTGTGTTGTAGAAAATTTGCTCGGTGACTATACAGGACAAATGAGGAACATTTACACAGAGCTGTGAGAAGACAAAAGAGCAGTGAGCAATTGTTGTGTGAATATTAGTATTTGATTTAAATTGATGATGCTAGTTTACTGGTCGTGATTGTGCATTTTTAGGTAAGCAGATTTTTTTTCTAATAGTATAATTGTTACGTATCATTTAGACACATTTTCTTTGTTAGGAGAGAGGAGGAGTTTTCTGAATAAAGATGGAGGAGGAGGAAAAAACAAAGCAGACTGGGGGAAGCGTGGGAGAGGGAGGTCCAGAATAATCCTTATTCCCAGTAGATGGTTGATGCAGGGAAAATTGTGCCAGTAAATTGTTGCCTTGAAATCATTACCTTATCCAAGTCAGTGTGAAAGTGTGTTCTGTAAGATATTTTGATCAAGGCAGAAAAAAAAAACTACTAATACAGGTGAATTCTACATTGTTACCATTACACATATGCATATTAATCTAGATATAGACATAATAATAATAATAATAATAATAATAATAATAATAATAATAATAATAATAATAATAATAGTACACATACAACCAGAATGATAGATTATGTCTATTCATTCTTTATGTAAAAAGACTAACTAGACTTAACAAATACCACAACTGCTGACAGATTTCTTAATTAAGGGTGTCTTGAAATTGTGGGTAGTTTACGTTTATGCTATTGGAAAACCTACTCATGTTCCGGATTCTCTTTTGCTTCATGTTGTGACCTTGCTTTTATATAATCCACTGTGTATTACCTTCTCTGTATATTCACGTTGTAAGAAAGCTCATCTTTAAGAAGTTTTGGCTCTGAGACTTTTTATTTGCACAGCTATACCACTTAACTGGCCTATCCCTGAGCCCAAGGGAGAGATTTAGCTTCACTGGGAAAATCTAATATATATTTTTTTTTCAAATAGATATCAAATAAAAACCACTGGACAACCTTTGTGTCTCTGTGCCATGGAAGATGATACAATGCTGACCCTTAAGTCCAGGGCTAAATGTTTTGATTTAGAGCAGAGCTTCGTATATAGCTTCCACATAAACTGGTAGTGCGGGGCTGTGTAGACAGAAAGAAAATGAGTGTGTAGTCATAAGCTGCTTCATTATAAAAATGAGCACTGTAGTCATTAATTTTGTTAGGTTTTCTCCCTACTATTGTATTCATATCCAGTAATAGGTGGTAATAATTCTTTTTTGCCTCATGGTGCAATACACACATGCAGCCTGAGGCTGGGGTTTTAAGTTTTATGATGAATAAAAGATAAAAGAGTTCAATAAAGTAATTAACCGCATAGATAGATAGATAGATAGATAGATAGATAGATAGATAGATAGATAGATAGATAGATAGATAGATAGATAGATAGATAGATAGATAGATAGATAGATCATCTCTTTTTTATTCATATTTAATTGTTATATTTTGCTGTAAACAAAAAACATCTGACTCGACATTAACACCATTAAACTTCAGCCACCCCCCACCTCACCCCCATCCCTAACGACTCACAAGCATTGAGATTAGGATTTCTCATAATCTCTACACAGACAAAGACCGAATATTATTTTTTTTTTGTTAATGATAACATCACAATAGAAGCCTGATTATTTTTTCCACTCTACTTTTGTAGATGGCTGATATGAGGGATTAAGGCATTCGGGCTTGTGTGTATTCCAGCTGATAACGAGGGAAAAATGTGTAGCTGTGGCAGAAAATCAAACCTTGTTTTGCGTCCATGAACTGCAGAAATGATGGGGCTCTCGGGGGACTTCAGAACTGATCCTGATTATTTATCTACTGAGGAAGAAAGCTCCAAAATATTGTGTGCATGACATGCACATTACTTCTTAAATAATCGCTTCATCAGTTAAAGGTTTTAATGCTATGGGTGATCGTGTGTGCATGTGTGCAGGTTTTTGCTAAGTAATTAAAAATTGTAAAAGAAGTGAAAGGAAGCGAAAGAGAGATGGAGAGAATGTGGAAGAGAGGAAAAATTAGGTGTGAGCAAAGATCGTGCAGGTCAGTCAGCTCTTAGTGGGGGGTTGTGCTATGAGCAGATGTATGGTGCCAATCTCTCACTAGTGGACATATGGGCCTGTTCCGAAACCCATGCCAGCACTAGCACACTATAGTGGGCCGGTTCAGAGGGATAAAATAAGAGAGAATGAAGGCCGGGTCCATTCCTCCTGTCTCGCTCTTCTGGGCATGAAGCCAAAAGCACTGAAGCCGGAAGGTCCTGGGGCTCAGCCTGGACCTGTGGACAAGGCAGGGCCAAGGTTTCCTCTTTTCTTCAGCCCAGGTTATATTTACATCTCAGTATCTACTGTGTCCACCTGAGGTGCAGGAATGTCCTCCACTCAGTCAGTTTCTTCCTGCTGATAGGTGTTTGTAACTTTAGATGTACCTGTATATCAGGACAGTGTAAGGGAATGAACCGGTGACACAAGGAAAGCACCTGTGAGACATCTATGATGCAATTTTCCCTTCATACCAGATGTAGGTGACTTATTTAAAGTCTACAGTATTTTAGTCTACAGTAACACCGTGTAAGCATGTGTCAGAAAGCCTGCTTATGTGTGATAGCAGGATATGAGGTAGCATCGTTTCACTGTTGTAAGAATAGAACATCCCTGGATCATTGCTGCTTTAAACACAGCGGCCCTGAGGTTCTGCTTCCGCCATGGCTGGCTTTAAGTGCGCTCTCATCTCGTTCACAATACAGTCTGTTATTTCATCTTCTTCAGATTCTGGGTTTATTCCTCCACTGCCAGGCAGCCGCTTGAGACCCCGCCATACTTAAATATCTCAGAATTTTCTCCTCTCCTCTCCTCTCCTCTCCTCGCCTCTTTTCTGCTCATTGTCAGCAATCTGTTGTGTTTTTCCCTCCCTGTGGCTGTTCTTGAGTTGAATTGGAAATAATAACCTTAGTGAAAGGCTACTTCTGGAAAACCTCCCTCGATAAGAGTCTGAGCTGGTTAAGATATTATAGTGGATGCTCACAGATGTAACACTGGAGCAGGAGCTGTCCATTATAAAAAGCGCACGAGAAGTTTGAGCCGAACTTCAGACTGGCTTCTTCGTCATTTTACATAGACTTTCCTTTAAAAGCTGAGAGTCCATAAAATAAATAAATAAATAAATAAATAAATAAATAAATAAATAAATAAATAAATAAATAAAAAAGCCAAGACCATTTTCTCACACTCTTCCTCTTCTCTGCCGTGCTCCCTCCCTTTTTATGGTCGCCATTTGACTAAACCTCATTGCTGCCTTAACAAGAGGTTTTATGGAGCTGGAAGTTATTAAACACATAAAATTACTTCTAAGCACTACACCCGAGATGTCAGAGAGAGGGAGGGAGGAGAAGGAAAGAAATATTAGAGCAGGTGTAAATAATAGGAAAGAAAGAGAGAACAGAAAACAAAAAGACAAAAATATATCAGAGGTTTAGAAGCAAATAGATAAGGATGGTGTAGAGATTATACGACAGAGTCATCATACTTTTTAGTTCTAATTGGCAAATTGTAGTAGCTAGCCCCACCTTTGTTGCATGGTTGAAAACACTTTCAAGTAACACACTGTTTTGACACATGCCTCCTGTCTTTTTCATCATCTGTGCAAGACTACAGTCTATATTACAGACGGCGCTATTAAATTTTGATGAACTGCTTTCTGTCTGAACAGGATGGCAGCTGGCAGCTATCATCTATGTGAGTTTAAAGTTTCTTTTGACCTCATATATCATGCATACTGATGTAAAGATGTTTCATTTTTTCCCCTTCAAGCTATAAAAGGTGACTGTAAATCTGCACATGCACAGATTGACAGCTTATCCTAATACTCATTGTTTACGAAACACATCTTCCTCAACATGATGCTTGATAGAACACAATAGTTCAAATCAAATGAGCCTTTTCTTTGAGCTAAATCATGTTTCTTTTGATTTGTAGCTGCTTTTTTAAGTGCATAATGAGTCCAGTAGAGAGAAGCAGCTGCATGATCAGATAGACACTTGTGCAGGAAGTAAAGTGTTAGGGTAGTGAGGCTGTTGCTTTTCTAATAGAGACATCTTGTGGACATCATTGTGTGTTACACCTGGAAAATAGGCTTCAAACATAGGCTTCAAACACATACACCCTTACTCCATAGTCTTCTATATATTCATGTAGGCTGTACTGATTTAACATTGTTTTGATGCATAGAGCTAAATCATTCACGACCTGTAAACATATTTCAATTCATGTGCAATTTACTGATATCTATCATGTTATGGATATTATTTGTTGTCATATTTACATAATAACCTATAGACATTACTGAAAAACCCCAAAATGCCAAAGGAAAGAAGGAAGGACAATTTCAGATATATGTAAGGGTGTGTTAATAGTAGGAAGTGAAGAGATATTTAATATACTGTACATAGTAATACTCCATGTGTATCTGTAGAAGCATCACATCATGATAATGCTCTTGTTATAAGCTAGAGAGAGTAGAAATTCGGAGAATTTCCACTTTTTCTCCCTTAATATGAATATTTTTATGCCATGTATGATGGATAGCTCTTCACTAACGTAATACCTTTATCCTGGGATTAAACTTTCCCTGACACTGCAAGGTGAATGGGGCCTTGTTCATTTTTGATGGCTAATTAATACTCATTAATTCACAGTGACATACTGTCCCCTCTAGATGAAGAGGTGCTCAGGCAGGATTTTCTAGAGTAGACTGGATAAAAACAGATTATCATTATGCTTAGCTATTAGCACTATTACCTTATTACAGTTCTGTGTGTATTTTTTAATGAGTGCTAGAAACTGATACAAACAACTTAATCTGTGGGGTTGATTTATATTCTGAGTTGAGCTTGTTTTGGTCTGGGGAATTTGTATACTTTAGAGTGGACTTGGTAACAGTTTTGGGCTTTGTGTCAGCTTGGGGCTTTGACTGGGAGTTTGTAAAAAAAAAAAAAAAAATTTTCTTTTTCCTTTTTGATGCACAGAGAAACAGCAAAGTAATTCCTCTGGGAAAAGAAGGACTTATTGTCATGATGCATGAATGAGGCCAACTAACTAAAGTAAACGCTTGTCCCTTGAAAGGTTAATAGTGTTCGCTCTTGATCTTGGCTTGGTTTTGGCTTTCCTTGGACTCGTTGAAATTGTCGTGGATTTGAGATTTGATAATGGAACTAATATATATATATATATATATATATATATATATATATATATATATATATATATATATATATATATATGTTTACTTTCACATATGTTTTCTAAAAGAACTATGCCTATATATAAAACAAGAAGAAGAAAAAGCATTTTTAAAGTCCAAACATTTCCAGCAGATGGCGTTATCTGTCTTTACTATGACGAATGCATGCAGTGTGTAGAAAGAAGAGCACATTAACAGTAATGGGCTATCAGATAGCAATGCAGGGCTCTGTGTTTGAGATTAGAAATAGTACAGTGTTATAAAAGCTATTCTGGGTTCATACACAGATGCTCAGTGTCCACATGTCCACTACTACAGTCAAGATTTTTGTCATTTTACCTTTTCACTCTGGGGTTATTATTAGGCAGCTAAATATCAGGATAATGTTAAAATAAAATAAAAAAATAAACCTCATCAAATGCTTGAACATTTGTGGTGAAATGAGTGTTTTGGGAAATCTAGTCTAACACATTACATTGAATACATGCAGGTATAGTAAGTTATAAGTAGTGAATTCTGAAAGGATTAAGTGTTAAACTGTATTCAGAAGATAACTGTTTATTGCCTATTCTATACATGATATAGAACAGAAGAAATTTGGACAAACAATAGTGAATAAGCATTATCCCTGTTATTAGCGCACCTGGTGCTGTTCGGTGGAGCCTGCAATTAGCAAAAATATAATTATTCCAGCAAATTGACATCTTTACAAGAAGCTTTTGAAGACGAGGATTGGCTGGAAAAAAAAAATCTCTGAGATGATAATAACCAAAAACAAAACATGGTCTTGTTCTCTAATGAGGTGCATGATTATTTATAAATAATCAGAGAATGAAAGACAGCACATTTTACCTTTATATGTCTGCGTGCTGCCCATATGTGTGTATCTCTGTGGAGCATTACATGCAGAGTGTGCTGCTATCTAAGTGCGAACAGTAGTGCAGCTGGCGAACAGAAAGAGCTTGCAGAAAGGCAAGCGTTCACAGCTTAACTCCCTGGAGTTACCACGTCGGCTGCATTTATTTCCATTATTAATTAAACTCATTAGTGTCTCTCTGGTAAAGCTTTGCTCTGAGTCTTCATGCTGAGAGACAGCGAGCGTGAGAGAGAAGCCTTTCTTGTTGCTTAATTCCTTTTCTGTTGCACTTCTTCAGCTTCTATGCTTTTCTTGCATCGGCGCTGAAGCGAGGCCTTCTTCTCCGTCTTATGGTAGCCGAGGTTAAATTTAAACCACAGCAAATCCGTACTTTGATGTCCACCAGTGTTTTCTGTTTTCATGCTGTGGTTCAATTTAGAACTAAAAAAAAGAAAAGAAAAGAAAAGAAAAGGTAACAGAGATGTCTGTTAATAGAAATACATTTTAACCAAAATAGAAAACGTAGAATTCTGATATGTTGTTCAAGAATTCTGATTTATTTCAGAGGTTACCTAAAGATTGAGAATGTTCTAATAAAATGTATTTTTAATGGAAATAGATTTTTCTCAAATAAATGTAAACTAGATGTACAGTAATTGTAAGCCAAAGTTGGCTGTTTTAATAATCTCAATTTAGGGTCCTCACAAGGATATAAAAACAAACGCGTGTGTGTGTGTGTGTGTGTGTGTGTGTGTGTGTGTGTGTGTGTGTGTGTGTGTGTGTGTGTGTGTGTGTGTGCGTACGTATGTGTATTTGTGTCTGTTTTTTTTTCATGCCAGTGTGTGCATCTATTTGCCTGCAGTTTCATAACCACCTCTAAACAGGAGCAGTGCAAATGAATCAGATGAACATACTCAGTGTGAGAGCCCAAATGTTCCTCAATAACTGTTTGACACTTAATTAAAACTTTCATCAGCACCACAGGAGGAGCAGATCAGTTTATTTCAGGGTTACACCTTAATTATACAATATACTCCAAATCATGTTTCTACCTAATGAGGAGCAGGACGAGAGTTTAAATTAAAACATGCTGTAGATTGATATGAGTGGCTCTGTTTTAAACCGTGAACCCTTCTTTGCCTATACACTTTATATATATATATATATATATATATATATATATATATATATATATATATATATATATATATATATATATATAATTTTTTTTCCAATCATCATGCTGCTGTGCTAACTGTGATCATAAGGGTGAGAAATGATGAGAATTATTTTGTTGGCTGATCTGATGCCTTTGAGCTGCCTGTTGGATTACAGTGTATTATGCTGGCAGATATTCATTATCTTGTCTGTCTTAGAGTGTTGACTGATGGATTGCGTGTGAGATTTTTTGGAGGGAGGTTCATGCAAGCATTGGACTGCAGAGGGGCCGGTTTTTGACTGATGATGCCCAGAACCGGTTAGAGTCCTCTGTTGTCTACTTTTCTGGCAAACTCCTTTTTAGTCACAGCTGTTGTTCTGTTTTCATTTGCACAAGGCGGTTGATTCATAGTGGTTGAGAGCGCAACATCTAGAATGGAAATGAGGAAGAAATATTCACTTGAGTAAATGGGAAGAGCACGATGCTAATGCTGCCAACTGTGTTTGTGGAGGTTTCAAGCCATATCTTGCTCAATCAGATGATGACCATGCGGCCCACTAGTCAGTATTTCCCTTTAATAACTTCTGTAATTCTTAGATTATCAGGCAGCTCCAGAAGCCTATTCCACTGCCTAAATGACCTTTACTTTTTAATGACTGGGCTATAAGCTGACTTTTAAGGAGCCTTTCTGAGGTTTTCTCTGCGGGACTTGCCCTGTTCCGAGTGATGTAGTACCCATCTCTATTGAAAAGTTTGTTTCACCTTTTCTTGCTTTGAGGCCTAGAGCGTGACCATTCAACATCTTTTGTTTGGCTCAGCTTTATGATAAAAAGGAGTGTTTGGCCAATCTTTCTAAAAAGTATACATGGATAAGAAGCATGTTACAAATAGACTGTTAGTAAGTCACCTGCTCTGTTCTGAACACAGTCACTGCTTCTTCAGAAAGTGTCTGATACTACCATGCTTGAATGCTCCAGCATTATGACATGGTTATGAAATAATGGCATCCGGCTCGTGCCATACTGCCAGCAATGAAATGAATAAATGAGTGACAAATGGTGATCTGCATGCTTTTTCTTTCTATAAGAATAGTGGGCAATAAAAATCCTCATCAGTCCTAGCCATTACCATGCAAGTAAACAATGCACATTTCTTGCATATGAACCTCTAAATTAGCTCTGCTGTGCTATTTATGGGGAAGGAAAATAACGGCACATTTCGGTTGGCATAAAACCTCTCTAAATCTGGCCATGAGCACTTACCATACTTTATTACGCCTGCTGCCTATCACAAATTCCTCTTCATTCTCTGTGTTTTTTCCTTCAGTTCAGTCCATCTAACACGGCATGTTTGCTGTGTTGTGTTGTGTTGTGTTATCTTGGCAATATGTAGATGTCCGTGTCTTCTTAATAAGAGGTCATGAGCAGAGTGAAACATTAAGCTGGCAAATTTTTAGCACCCCAAATTGCTGTCCCTTCTGATAACTGCCTAAGCAGATGCTTTCTTTATTCAAGACCCTATATGGTTTAAACCTACAGATGCATGAGAAAATTTGCCTCTTTCATTGGCAGAGTGGGTGGCTCAAATGGTAAAGGCTCTGGAAGCCCAAGAATCAATCTTAACAAAGTTAAGTTATGCTGTCTTAATATATTCTGAGTTTTTGTAACTTCATATATTTAACATAGTATTTAGGGTGTTTTTGTGTCTGTTTCACTATATCTTTGCTACACAAATGATTTTGTATTTGATATTTATGACTTATAAATAAGAAATATCTTATCTATATGACTTAGAAATATCTGTTTACATGCCATTTGCCATTTAATACTGATTTGATATCAAATATATTTCTCTTATCATAATGTGCATGTCCTTTATACAAGGTTTTAATCATTGCTGTCTTTTTAAAAATCACACCTGGTATTAATACCGTACATTAGTATAATTAGTATACATTGGTAATACCTGAGTATACTTCTTATAGTAAATAAGGGATTATTTTTCTGGTAATTGTGAAGCAGGATTTAATGTTATTTGGAAATTTTGGGGGAAAATAACAAGTCTTTTTAGCTGATCTAACAGGTCGGAGGAATAGACTCTACATCATCTTTCACTGGTAGATCTTCTTATTAATGAAGTCCTTAGACAGTGGCAAAACATAAATTTCCAGCTCATAGCACACCCTACAGTGTTTTTGGGTCTTGAAGTAAAACTGAAGTATAAAGCCTCCTCTTATAATGTTTCCACTGCCAGGAAGTTGATGGGCCAAACCAGACGGTGTCAACTTTGCTGAGACAGACACGCCAGCATCAGCAAAATGCCACCACACCATGCCTAAACATTGTTCAGTGATGTAAAGTCATTGAAAGCCTGTGCATCTCATGCCTTGGGCTGTTAAAGTGCTTACCTGCAGTTTCCATATTCTTAAAAAAATCAATTCCATCAAGTATAATGTCCACTTTCTAGTTTGAATATAAAATAGCTTGCAGTCATCCCAAGCAACTCTGTAATGGAAGCCGTGTGTCTTTAGCTGACTTCTATACAGTAGTGTAATGCACACTGCAGAAAATGGGGCATATCTGCTGTCATCTGCACTGGTATTATCTTCACTGCACCATGATCTTTACTGTACGTAATCATGATATTCATTTCCAGCAAGACTGAGGATTCTCAGATCCTTTTTTGCCCCCGTGATCCTGCATGCATCACAGGCTGATGTTTCACCTTAGCTGCTGCATCTCATCATGGCCCAGATCTTCCCCTGAAGAACAGAAGTAATAACCGTGAAACAGTCCCCCACCGATATGCGGCAGAAGATTAAGAGTGTTAATATGCTGTGCTTTTCGCGGGTTTTTACACCCTCACACACACACACACACACACACACACACACACACACACACACACACACACACACACACACACACACACACACACACACACAGAGTCTGCACCCTCAGGCTTTCTCTCTTTCCTTCAGCTGTACTCTGCATGAACTAATGACAGCTCTCAATGACATAGTGTTAACTCTGGGCCAGGCTAAATGCACTAAACGCTCGTCTGTCACAGCATGACCTCACACATACACACACACACACACACGCATTGTATACGCACACACATACATACAGGCTGAGAAAGGCTTTACTCAATAAAGACTTTTTTCTTCGCTCACAAAACTGTGACCTGCCCTGCAGACACATGCAGTTATAGTCACGTTAGAGAATCTGTAAACCTATCATGGTATTTTATTTCAATGCTTCGAGTCTCTTTGTTTATTGGAGCGCATGGATAATGGTGTGGCATCATCATATGCTTACCATCACAGCTGTACATTTGTATTCAAAAATTATATCCTATGTTTTGCTTAGTCGTACAGGGTTAAATAAATTTGTTGGGCTCTAATGTGTTATAACCTGGACTTCTTTGAACCTGTCAACCTCAGTTCCCGTTGATGCTCAGTGAGCTAGGAAGAAACGTTCCACTAACCGAAAGATAATTGAAAATCAAAAAAGACTTTGTTAATTTGATTAGGCAGTGCCTGAGCTCAAATTGTTCTTCATCAAATGAGGTTCTATTAGGACACAGCAATTAAACCAGGTTGGCACACATTCACACACATGCAGAGCACAGTGCTGGGGCTGTAATTGCTGAGGGTAAGAGTGAAGAGTATGGGCTGTTCAGTGGGGGTCTGACAGGGCAGTGAGCATGGCCATTATACTAAGAACATCATCTAAATTGTACTTCAAGTGCATACACAATGAGAGCACGGTGAGTTTTACTGTTTTCATTGTTAAGGATATTGCAAACATTTGTTAAAGATTCTTTCGATTATAGGCTACTGGGGAATAAGTAAGATGAGAAAGCAGGAATCAGGCAACAAAATGGATATAATTGGGACGTGGGCTTCTTTTTGTTTTGCACAAAACACACACAATGACACAAGGTATTTAGAATGAAATATATATAATCAAAATGATCCCGGATGCATATCTGAGTGTGTTTAGCTTAGCTTCACTGTGGTTTCATTTATTATTTAATATTGTTTACACGTAACAGATACAATTAGATTGAAACAGGCAAGGTTCAAGGTACTATAACAAAACTGAATTCTCTTATACCAAAATAATTTGCCAACAGTTAAATATATACTTAAGGTTAGACATTAAGCAGATAAATTGGAAGATTTTAACATGACAAAGAAAACAGAAATCATAAAGACTCACCAGTGTTGGAAAACATACAGTCTATTACAAAGTCATGACAACAGCAATCTTCCAACCCTTCACCATATCACTGATAAAGCAAAGTTTTATCTATTTATTATTAACTCTTGTTGATTAACCTGAAAATGGACTTTTTTTCAGAAATGTTAACACCATAAATAAACTGCATTAAAATAAACCTATAATTTGAGTAACAGAGCCATACTGACTGTAATATAAGTGTCTTTAACTACTTTTCTGCTGATATGTGTGGCTGTCACTGCATCAGTGGCATGTAGGGATCCATCTTGTTGCCACACACACTCACACACACACACACACACACACACACACACACACACACACACACACACACACACACACACACACACACACACACACACAGTCTGCTAGGTAATTAAGATGAAGATTAAGAAGAAATTGCATGAATTGTAATGCTTTTGTTTCCATGGCCAATGCCATCTCCCACAATTCTGCCAGTTGGATATTTCATTAAAAGGAGGAAGCTGGTTGACCAGGACTATTACAGTGGGCTGTTTTTCTCCTTTTCACTATTTGCCATCACCTTCACAACTCAAACCATCCATCTTAGCTCCCCAACTCAGCTACGATTCCCCTGGATTCTGTGGAGCTAATTGTGCAGAAACACAGTGGGAAGGGCCTCTAGCATTAAGCCCTGTGCTTGAATGTAGGAGGAGGAGAGAAAAAATTGTTACCAGTGAAGGATGTACCACACTTTGTTATGTAGAAAACTAGATGAATGAGGACAAAATAAGCTAAAATTCAAGTATTCCCAAAGGAGAGACACCAGCCGATTGAGGACAATCCACCACAGACATCATGCATTTGTTCTGCTTCATTTGGCAGGCTTCCTCATTCCATCTACTCTTAGATGAACACTAGAAGAGCATTGGAAAGTGTTACTCATCAGTGATTTTGTAGCTGCTCCTAAATTTGCTGCTTTACAGGATTGCATACCTGGTTTACCTGATGAGAAATGGCCCAAAAATCTGCCTTTTAGTTTTGATTTTGGTTTGAAACAAGTCATCCATCTTGGGGCATAGAATCTAAGAAGTAATTGCAGTTGAGTAACTCAAATCAAATCAGCCACAGGTCAAACATGCCAGATATCTAAATGATAATTTGTTCTTTGTTCCCAAACTGAAATGTGATTGATGATTAATTATTACTCATGATTGAAAAAATCAAGGAAGAAATCATCATGCAGGATTTAATTATAACTCCACTGAGAAACACCGAGACACTGTCCGAAAGCTTAACCTGCATATTCAAACATTATGATGGAAAATTTGACCATTTATACTTTTGCAGTAACCAAACTATTAGGCTGAGCTACAGTATATGAGTAATCACAGCAGACTGACTTTTTATATAGCTGTGTGTGTTAAACTGTCTACCAAATGCGATTTTGCAGTCTAGACAAGGTTATACTCTGCATCGTAGTATATTATATATAAACAACAATCTGATTTCTCAGCATTCATTTGCAGGAACATCTGACAGAATACATACATACCAGGCTACCACACTTATAAGGTTTGAAGTAGTATATTTGAGGAGGCAATTAAAACCTTGCCTGTAATATTAGTTTAAATAAGACATATTGTATAGAGGTGACCTGTCTTTATCTGATGTTCTACTTGTGTTGATGCTTCTGGCCACTCAGAGATAATTTCCCAGTAGGTTTCTTTAATGGTATAGTTGAAGTGCAATGGGCAATTAAAAGTACTTTTGCACTTTCTTTAGATACTTCTTGCCTTTACTTCACAGATCTTCCCTCAGAAATAGAATCTTTTATTCCTGTTATAACCTTTCTTTTATATTAGTAGTTTTATGGTAGTGGTTGTTTTGCATGGTAACAAAGGTAACTATTTGCAATAGTCACTGTATTATGTCTGAATGATATCTTTACATTTTTTCCCCTTCTTACTCAACTCTGTTACTGCGCGTATTAGAGAACGTATCGGAGCTTTGTTTTTTTTCTGGCTGTTTGTGACCGGTGTCTCAGATGGCCTGAGTGCAAATGGTCTATGTGGTTCAATGGCATGCTTTCTTGGTTAAACAATCAAGCAGCACTCAATGGTATATCCATTAAGATGTAAAATGGCTTGAAAGATACTCCTTAGTGTTTGGGAGGAATATTTGCAGGAAGGCCCAAATCAATGGTCCTTTACAGTCCACTGAGGCCATTGTCCAAGTGCGATTGGAAATCTTTGGGAGAGTATTGGATGGCTAGAGGAAAGAGCGAGAGATGCATCACAGATAGTAAACTGCATGGAGGCAGAACAAATGAATTGCTCTTGTGAAGAATGTAAGCCCACATAGTCCTGTTTGCCTCTGGCTATTATCAAGTGACATAGCCAATGATTGTGTGTCCATTCCTTTTCTTAACAGTATCCCAAATAAATGCCAGCCTGAAGCCTGCCAGCCGATCGTTAGCTGGCTCTTCTGGGATAGGAGCCCAGCCTTAGGCTGTCTCTCATCTCAGCCTGTGCCAAAGGCACCGGCTGTGCCAGCTTTGCAGAGGAGGACCTGTCACTGGGGGTCACTGACTGCTGTGAGACTTCCAAGGTCATGGTGGAACATGCTTGCCAATGTTCACCCTTTACCTTCACTTTCCCCTAGTCACCTGTACCTCTTACACAACTCCAATTTCAATGTGAGATAAAAAGTGGAGCATTTAAATAAAATAGAACTCAATAACTGTGCATAAAGTCTCTAGTTATTCAAGCAGAAAGGATTTTATGCACCCTCAAGGACTCTGTAGGATATCTAATATCTATGCTACTTGTCCTGGATAACTGCTGAAAGTTCTTAACTGCTGAAAGGTCTCTGGTTAACATTTTCTTATATAATTAGGCTATTTGTTTAGAAAATCCAAAAAGATTGAGATCTTATACGGGAAAATATTCTTCTATCATCTTTTTTTGAAATCTACAAGGTAACCTGCACACTTTAATAATTGGGTTAATAATAGAGTCTTTAATAATTGGGTTTCATAATGTCAAAGCTAAATATTTGAGTAAACTCTGAGGCAATGTAAGCATTTTATTTGGATTTGGGGACAGACACTTCTGTGGATTATGCTAGATTTCTGTGTTTTGACTGAATAATGATATGGTCATACTGCATCTGAGCTGCTTCCTCTGTTATTGGCAGAGCTTCAAAGGGCTTGAGAAAACTTTGCATCTCAGAGGTCAGAGCACTTCACTGCTCATGTGTAGTGGATATGGATATGTGTGGCTTTGAAATAAAAACTAGTCACACTTCCTAATCCAGATCTTTCTGCTGGCCCGTGTGATTCAAAGGAACTTGATAAGGTGGGCATGAGACAGCCTGGAAATCCTCAGAGGTCAGAGGAATTTAAAGGGGGGAAAAAGGGCCTTGTAAAATTTTGCTTCGAGCTTATATGATGAAGACGTTGATGGTGTATGGGAAACCGATGGGATGCTTCTCCCACTCAAATGATCTGTCTCTCTAAATTGTAGCACTTTTCAAAATTTATTGTTCAATTTACTTTTGTACCCTTGATGATGATCAATAGAAACAGCTTTGTTCGCAGTGAGGATGTTTTCTCATCATTTTCTATTAGAATCTGATGGAGTGGGAGAAAGTCAAACCACAAAGCAATTATCCTGAACTGTAAAAAATCCCAAATAATCATATAGACAATACTATTTAATTCTCAATACATCTAATATCCACAGATCTTTTTTTTATAATCAAATACATGTATTGATATTGAATGAAATGAATGCTTAAATGGTTATATACATATCGCTCTTGTTACTGATGTCTTGACAATGTAGTTTTAATAGCTACTGTATATTTCTGTTATTAGACTTTCATTTATTCAATTCAATTCATTTAATATCTTTTTTATTTTCCATTGCAATTCATAAATCCTGATTATGCTACCTATTTTACAGATCCTACATCTTGTATCTTTTTCCCCAGAAGAGTTTCATGGTTGCATGCTGCATTTTTTGCACCTTAAAAAATAACCTTGCTGTTTCCTTCTCATTTTTTCTAGGTTTCTAAATGTAACGAATTTTCTAAAAATAATTTTAATATGAACAATTTAAATATTGTTGAAATTAAACTTTGAATAATATTGCAGCCAATAGATACAAATGATACTACAGCAAAAACCACAATTTATTGCTCATGTTATTCAGCATTCTGGAGCAAGGAGATCCACCTTAGAAAAAAAATGAGAGTAAAGCAAGAACACAAAGAAAGTCTGAGTGAGAAATACCTCACGTTCTTGATCACACATTACAGCAATGCATGCACACCCTTACGCACTAACACATGCACATGCAGTATTTATATGGCGAGTGTACTTAATGGGGTCATTTATTACTTTAGATAGTAAAATGTGGCTATAAAACTACAAAAGTGCCAGCCTTTCCAAAGAACATTGCTTCTGTTGCATTTCTGGACATTGGCCTCTTAAAAATATATAAATAAATAAAATCAACTTTTATGTGCACTGCTGCTGATGTGCAGTATGCTCGATAATGTATGGCGGAGCGCGGGTGGAATTAAGGAGGTATAATGCTTACTGACTGCAAACACCTCCGGCCACAGTGACTGCTGCTTATTCTAATTGATTTCTCATTCTGTATGTAACACACACCATGATAAGGAGCGCAGAATGAGGATTATAGGTTACATTTACATGGTAGTGTTCAAACTGGCAAATTCCTGTGTATCAGTCATGACCTTTTATTGACTGTTATACCTTGTGTGCTGCATTAGTGTAAAGTATTTAGGTGGAGATATTAAGAATAATAAATGAGTATTGCTCTCATAAACCTGGAACTTCAATTCTATCCACCACAAAGCCCCACTCACAAAGAATCACTCCCCATCCCTCTCTCTCTCTCTCTCTCTCTCTCTCTCTCTCTCTCTCTCTCTCTCTCTCTCTCTCTATCTATCTATCTATCTATCTATCTATCTATCTATCTATCTATCTCTCTCCAACACATCTCACCCAAATCAATAGTTCATTAGTTAACAGAAAAAAGTGCTTCTGCTGGTTACTACTCACCAGCCCAAGGCTGCTCAAGTCATAGGTCAGGGTGTAACTGACCCATGAGGCCCTTTCTGAGGATTGCATTCACAGTCGAGTTTGTTCCTCCCCTCCCCATGCAGCTGATTGTAATTTAATTCAATAGGTTTTATGAACTTTTTATGAATACCTTTGACACAGCATTTACACCCAGCGATGAGTACAATATCCTGTGCAATAAAGGTACACTCATCTAAAATACAACACTAAACAAATAATGCAAGTGGACATATATGAGAAGCTAAATTAATAATTGAAGGTCTTTGATTAAATCAATATTATTTGTTTATGCTTCTATAGTTTTACCAGACATGTCCCAGGAACTGTTATATGACCTCTCCTTAGAGATCTCTGTAGTCTTCAGGATGTTAAATGTTCAGGTGAAAAAGAAATAAAAGTAGAGTGGCCTTAAGCCAAGCCTGGAGTCTTCTTTTTATCTTTTATTCAAACCCTACTGGAAGTATCACTGTAGAACAGCGAGATGAATCAAGAAATAAGGTAGATGAAGCTCCAACATCAAGACCAAGCACATCTGACACCAGAACTGATGCCATTATTGATCAGCGCTTAAAGACAGTGGCTGACAAATTAAAGGAAAAAACAATGCCTATGTTACACCATGGGAAGATGTTTCTTAAAATAGACTCTCTGGTGACAAAAAGGTATTGCCCCTAACGCTGTCCCATGCATGTGGCATTCAGTTGATCTCGTTCTTCTACAGGAACCTGAGAAACGTATTGTTTTGCAGACACGTGAAGTCACACCCCTGTCAACTGATAAATCATGAGTGGTTAAAGAAACTAAAGGAACTTTATAGACATAGATTACAGAGTGAATATACCAATGTATGTCCTAACGTGATTTATTACTCTAACATTGCCATTTACCTTGAAGCAATCTTTTTGATTTATTAAAAAAAATGAACATGTTGAATATTATACATTTCAGTTATGCTGTAGAACTTCCAAAAGAAAAAGTTAATTCTAGATACAGCTATAAGTAACGTTTTATCCATATCTTTTGCGGTCAACACATGACACATTTACATTGAACTCCATATGGTAGCTTATAAACCAAGTTCCAATTAGTCAGTGTTTCACAGCAGTTGCATGTAATTTACATAAAGTCAGCTCTCTCTTCTCTCGTTTTCTCTTCACTCAGTACCACAGTCGCCTTGTAGTAGTTCTTAATTTGTGTGAGAATTTAGATTGTGAGTTCACGTTCATTGTGCACTAAACAATATCTTGACAGGATAGCTCATCACATTATATATCATATATATCCGAGGTTAATCTTATCCTCATATTTTAAACAGAGACACTGTCATACCTGACTGTCTTCTGGCCAATAACCGAAATAAGGCTTATTTTATGTATCTTAGAAAAAGCTAATGTAAACTGATCTGTACTTTGCATGAAAAGAGTTTTGTTTTTATCCCATGCTGCTTTTACTATTGCTTGGTATTAACATTAAGGATCTGTAAATATCACTGGTCTTGGTTTCTTCATTTTGACTCTCCAGAATGATGAATTCTTTCAAATTTCACATGCTTGCCTGAAAGCAAAGATTTTTTGCACAGTTGTAATGTAATTAGATCCCTCTTTTCTTTCAGTAATTCAGGGAAGCTTAAGATTAGGCTGATAATAATAATGTGATTCCAAAGTGATTATACAATTTTATAGTCTAGTAAGTTTAAAACTTTAAATGTACCATAAAAAAAATTCTGCCTGTCCTCGCTTTAGTATTTTGGCTTTGCGTTGTCAGACTTAACCTCACATACAGAATGTACTGCAGCCATGAACAAGGTATATATACTGTCTATATAAAGTACACAGTCGTCTTATAAACAAGAGTGTGAGCATTTTTTTTCCTTTAGTGGAAATTTTGATGTATGCTACAGCAAGACTCAATGATTCTTTTTTGTTTTGTTTTGTTTACCCTACTAGCACAATCATCTATGTAGTTCAAGAGGGTAATAATCTCAAATAACCCCTGATAGCAAAAACTATGCATTTTAAATCACTTTGACGTAATATGTACCTTGTTGTGGTTGATGAGTAATTGGTGTAATTGCTATAAAAGCTGTTTCCTTGTGACCATGCAGGCTGAGAGAACGTGTTGCTTTATGTGGCTCTAGTGAATCATGGTGCAGACGAGACGAGATCTCCCAGCCCCTGTGCTAAATCATAATCCCCTGACCGTGCCTGTCCTTTGGGCAAGTTAACCCCATTGGTAAATCACTGTCATTTGTCATCAACTGACATAAGCTGCCACGGATGATTACGACAGTGTCATGTCCATGATACAATTATGTGGGCTTTATGACTGAGTGAGTCAAGTTTAGTGTTAGCCGTCCATTCCTCTCCTCTTCGACCACACCATACATCGATCGCTCTCTCTTATACTCTATCAATCAAGATTATCCCTCTGGTGCCAGTGGCTTGAGATGAGCAGCACCTCAGACCCACTTGAATGAGTACAGAGAGATACAATTAATATTAAAAAGAGCATTTATCTGGGTTCGACTGGCTTGCAGTCTGTGTTGAGAACCTGTCCTGTGAAAAATCGTTATCATGTAGTTAATCTGTAAAACAGATCTATATTAATTATTAGCTGTTTAGTAGCAGTTTTTTTTTTCTTTCTGCCTGTACGGTTATTGCAATATCAGAATTTTGTGCTGCCAAAATATTATTGTATCGAAACTGAAAAGCACTCTACTGGATCAAAGATACAAATGATCAGATATTTTGTTTGATATCAGTACAAAGTTCTATCTTAAAAATAAAATAAATAAATAAATAAATGAATAAATCCCAAATATTTATGTAACATGTTCTGAAACAGCTCCAGAGTGCCTGGTTTGATCCTGATCTGTCTGTGTGGAGTTCTACATGTTGTGCATGTGGGTCTCATCCTGGGTTTCCTCTCAGCTCCCGATAGCGTTTTTAATAGGTGGGTTAGCTTCACTAAATTGTCCCTAAGAGTGAATGTGTGTTTATGGTGTCCTGTGGTATACTGTCCAGGGTGTAAACCCAGTGTTCCTAGTACAAGCTCAGGTTTTGCAAGACTTTGACCGGGATAAAGAGCTTACTGCGGTTGAAAGAATGTTAGGTTTTCATTATGAAGATGCTTTAAATTAATTCAGTGTAAAAGTCGTTCCTGTCATTAGCACAGAATTGCCTCTGTTGCCCCTGTGATGCATAATAAATATATAATAATTACGTTTGCTAGTTAGAAATAAAAACACAGGGTTAGCTAGTTAGAAATAAAAACATTGCCCACATGGTGTATGTTGGAGAGCATGTTTGTACAAGCACATGTTTGTGTGCATGTGTGTGTGTGTGTGTGTGTGTGTGTGTGTGAGAGAGAGAGAGAGAGAGAGAGAGAGAGAGAGAGAGAGAGAGAGAGAGAGCTAAGTAAGGCAATGTGCAATGTGTTTGCTTACACAAAATGTTTCAGCAATTTGCATTTGCTTACACAAAATGTTACAGCAATGCTACACTTTTTGATGTCAATATCTGCCACAACAATATTGTTGAAGTTGCTTTTCCAGCATCTCAGCAAGGTAAAATAAGACTTTTTCTTGCAAAGATTTATATTGTATATCCACTAACGTAGAAGGTCTGCTGCTGCTTGCAAAAATAGAAATATGAGTTCCTCCAGGGAAGAGCTCAAGGGAAGCTTTATGTTTTATTTACAATAAGCAAGCAATACATTTCATTGGGGGGTATGGGGCATCTGGGGTTGAGGACTGGGGTGGGATGAGAGGAGGAGCCTGGAACCGCTGAGAAAAGGAAAGTATCAGTTGATATAAATAAAACAAGCAATTTGATGAAAATGCTGTAGAATGGGAATATCGGCAGTGCTGAGCTGGTGGATAGAGCTCTGCTCAGCCTTGTTTCCATAAGCCTTACTTGCTTTGATAGTTTGAGCACCCCAGTGGCCAGGCAATGCATTGGCTGCAGAGTTGAACATACATTTACTCTTCCCCTCTGGTATCAAGTATGAGAGTCAGCAAGCGACCAATATCTGAGAAGAGCAACATGTTTTATTTACCTCCATTTAAAGCAAATTCCCTTTGCTGCTGCAGCAGTTATCCTGATGCTGCATTCACATATTGTGTTATTTTTCTCTCCGTTTTTGCAGTGATTCATTTATGTAAGATATCGAGAGGGCTGACAGAAATACAAAGATGAAAATATATAAAGTAGAATTGAATGCTGTTTTGTTTGTGGCTGCATTTTGATCCACTTTATGCTAGTAAAGAAGTGAAGTACGATACAAGCCTTAGGGAAGAGGAATATGTAGATAATTCTGAATGTAGATTTCTATTCTACTGGACAGATCTGTGTGGAGTTCATTCACTTTCCTTAAGTTGTTCCACGCTGACATGGTACTTTTCAAACTCTGAAGTGAATGTTCCTCTGTTACAGGCTTGTGGACTGAATTAAAACCATCAAGCCTAGTTCACATTTTTTTTACTAGCAGTGCATGTTAAAGCTAAAATCTTGCTAAAATCAAATCTTTAAAAAGTCCATATTTCACATATCACATGCGAGCTGCATTTTGAAAACGTCCACTTTTCGAATGGGCTGGCAGCTATTTAAATACATACGAACATGCAATTTCTACCCATCACATCTGTTCTCTGAGATTGGTTTTAAATAAAGGCCCCACAACCCATCTGTCTAAACATTCAGAATGTATGGCATAGTTTAAACGGGTCTTGTTAAGAGACCATCAGCCGATCAGGCTTCTCTGACTAGAAGCTTGAAAGGTAGGCATGAACCGAGCCGATCAAGAGTAGACTAGACGTAGCATTTTTGGGGGTGAAAGGAGACAGCTTTCAGATAGGCCAGAGCCTTGCTGATTGACGGGTGTAATTAAGGTGCTGGCACTGATGTGATATATTTCATTTAACGTGACCAGGTCTGCCACCAGTTCTCCCCCCAACTCCAAATGAACGGCACCCATCTCCCCTGTCTTACATCAGTACCAGGCCCACGGCCATGACAGACGCCATCACCCCCTGGACAGCTGTTTGGAACACTGGTTATCCTCAGTTGATATCCTTCACTTGTCAGGCCACAATTTGCCATTCAGTTTAGCAAAAAGGCCCTTCCCACCCCCCCAATCTCCCCCAGTACTCCATCCATCCCCTTAGGACTTTACACACCCAATCTTCTACCTCTGTATCAGCACAGTGTGTGGAACAGAGGAGAAAAATGGATAAGAAAAAGGGAGGAAAGCAGACATATCGATTTATCTGAAAGGCTCACTCAAACACCAGGATGTCTGCTGACTTCAGCACTTCCCTGCTTGAGACGAAATAGCAGAGGATTAACAACTTCTGAAACTGACCCAAAAGCCTGTGCTTCAGATCGCCTTAGGATCAGCTAATCTAGAAATGGCCTTGTGAAGAGGTAGAAGGGGTGGTTCTCTGTGATTTATGTTGTACAGTGTATTTTTCTTGTGTACAAGAGACACTCAAACCAGACACTCAAATTTCATGCACGTTACTTTATTGTTGTTGCATGCTAAATCAAAGAGAGAATTTCTGCAGGTGTCATTTAAAGCCATTCATTTAAGGTGACCATGTCTGCCACCAGTTCAGTTAGATGTAGTCGTTTCTTAACCACACAGAAATGACCAAACAAACAAACAAACAAACAAACAAACAAACAAACAAATAAATAAATAAATAAATAAATAACTCAATAAATCCTAAAAATCATAATGCATTTTGTTATAAATAAATGCCTGCGTTTGGTACACACTCTGCATTAAGTATAAATAAGTGTAACTGAAACCTCTTGAGTCTAACATTTTTAGTTTCTCTTTGACAAAGCATTTGAAGAGTAAGCAAGGGTTACAGAAGCAAGTGGAAAAAAAAACAACAATCAAAAATCTAAATAATTGTTGAGGTGTATAGATTTAGAGTACCAGCTATGTAATTGTGAAAATGAATTGTGAAATCAATTTCTCTGCATACTATCCAACCCCTATGTGAGCTTATAACGCATGTGTTAAGCCTATAACTCTGACAGATTTGCACCAAACGTCTGAAATTAGACTCAGTGCTTAGAGAGGCAGCTCACATTAGAGTGTTATTTGGCGGCTGTGCAAAACTAATTACTGAAGGAAAAGAATCGTTAATTATTTAGCATAGACCACACATTCAGCTTGGTAAACAAATTACCCGTAAAATACTATATGCAAAACAACAAGACTCTGAAATCACATGAAGTTAGAACTGCTTTTGTAAAGGACAGGTTAAAGGAGCATCATGCTTGACATTTGTCAAGATTAGGTCTCTGAGGAGTTGAGAAAAAAAAAAACACTTTCCCACCCAAAGCTTTAGCCACAGAACCTACTGTTTCGTTGTTCAACTCAATTTAGCATGCTAGCTACTGTAGAGTCTGTATTACTGTGTACTGTCATGACATACAGTAACTTTTCAAGTGCACTTTGTCATTCAACAGCTTTTTGCATGGCACGTTATAGTATAATGCTATAAACACATGACCTCTGGTTGATGGTGAATTATGATAATGGTCAAGGCTGTCTTTGCTCTTCTGTTTTTTTTTTCTAATGATTTTTTGACCTTTTAAGTCATAGTATTAGCATCATTACATCATTACAGTAATAGCATCACATGCAAAATACAACTCAATACACTTTTGGACAAGAGTGTCCTTAACTGTCCTATTTTACATTGTAATGAAAAATAAAACCTTTATTATGTATAGCAAACCATTCAGACAAGTCAAAGCTTTATACAGATTGAATTTATATATCTGTCTAGGGGGAAAAATTGATTTTCCTTGTATCTGGCCTTACTGCCAAAGCCATGCAGTCAGTACCTTCTCTGACCAATCAGATTAGGGAATTCAACAGTGAATGTGCATGAAGTAAAATAAGAGAATAAGGAAAAAGTGTGTGAATTTCACATTTGTGAAAGATAGTCAGTGTGCTCTAAATGTGACTCACTTGATAAAGACTATTAGAAATGTCTTCCCAAATGGAGCCCATGTAATGTAATGATAAAAGTAAAGACCTTGAACTGGTTGACTGGAAATGCGCACGTTACCATTACATATAAAGATTTTGTGAATTACAGCATCTGCATCCATGGTGCCATGGCACAGATACACAGATACAAGTCCAGAATAAATCATTACACTTGCTTACAGTGAAGCTGAGTTACTGTAAGTGAATCTGAAAAGTTTGTCCATTTTAAATTCCACATTATGTTAAAAAGTATGGCCGAAATATGTTGTATTAGTTACACAGTGTTGAAAGTTTTTGCTCCACTGAGCATAAATTAAAGCACTAAGCCACAAGAGGGCATGTGGTACACTGATTTTTACCATGGGTAAGAGTGGGCAGAAGGGTGGACAGGACAGGCTGTGGAGTAAAAACAAACAAACAAACAAACAAACAAACAAACAAACAAACAAATAAATAAATAAATAAATAAATAAATAAATACAGTGTTCTAAAATTATTATTATTATTATTATTATTATTATTATTATTATTATTATTAATTCATGTCTACCACACAACGTAACCTGTTAACAGTAAGCTTTGTTTGCTATGAAATTTAATAGGCAAAGATTGGAATATCTCATGAACAGAACAGTGGCTTAAGTGTAATGATCACATTGGTTTAATCCCTGAACATTAATACAGAAATACATTATTGTGATGTGGTCAGAGGTTTGCACATATTCAGAATCATACACTAGTTTTGAGCATGATAGCAGTTCAACACTTGACACTAACCACTTTGTAGAAGTTTGACTTTACATTGAATATCTTTGAAATGCCAATCTGTGCGGCAACACAAATAACCTTGCTCGTGTTCGTACCTATATTCCTCCTTTGCAGTTCTATTGAGATAATTATGTGTTGCTGGGAGCATGTGCATAGCAAAGGCAACAGCAGCAGCAGCTGTGCAGGGACACTAAAACTAATTGAACAATGCACACTGGAGATGTCAGGGCACAAAAAGGCTTGCAAGCCATTTGGACAGCGGTGCCATTTAAGAATCAATAAAGCAACAGCCATCCGAGGTGTGAATGCATCTTCAGTTCATTGTCTTTCCGCTATTGTCAGCAGAACGACCCTGCTTTATGTCCACCAATCATCTCTCCGCCGCAGCCAGCACTCCATCCAGTTGCCACAACTCACAGCTCCCCTTGAGAGAGCACAGCACCGCCTGGTAATGGGGAACTCACACATGAACACACACAAACATACACACATATGTGTGTGTGTGTGTGTGCGTGCTATTTCTTTTGTGGCCTCAAACACAAACAGATTCTGAGGTATAGGTGGTAAAAGTAGGTGTTTCAGCTTTACTACATGACAGTCATGAATCTCATGATTGACATATTGCAGTGGCATCTAAATTTGCCTAATGCTACATACAATGTGTAGGTTTTAGTGCAGAATCTGAGCTGGGCTTTATGAGGGACTCTTTTCTGAGGCCTCTATGTTACCATAATGGACAGCCTTTTAGCTCTCGCGCTATAATCATAAATTTAGCGTCTCTGAGTGCAGATGGTCTATAACCATGCATCACCATCAGACCCTTACCAGACAGAACCGAGCAAAGAATCTTTCATTCTGCCTATCTTTCTCTCTCTCTCTCTCTCTCTCTCTCTCTCTCTCTCTCTCTCTCTCTCTCTCTCTCTCTCTCTCTTTCTTTCTGTCCACACTGCCTTTGCTTTCTGCAAACTAAACAGATATGCTAGGCTGCTGAAATTTGTTTCCACTCCCAGCACTCGCCGCAGTTTGGCTCCAATAAAATGAAAGGCGGGTGATGGATGGACCTCTGTAAAACGGGATTATGTAATCGGCAACTTGCACTCTCCACTTCGCCCACAAAGAACCCTGGCCAGGGAAGAGCAATTAAATGAAAAGGGGTGGTGGAAGGCCTGACCTTATAGGTGTGTGTGTGTGTGTCCCAGTTGAATGGTTGGCATGTTTCGCTTCCGACACTCTCTCCATCAGACGCCCACTCAATCACTTTAGGATAGAGACAGGATTCATCCATTTACACAAGCAGACAGGAAGAGAACACTCCAACATGCAGGAAACACACCAATAGGCTTGAACAGCTTTTCCTGATAATCACATACTAGTCATAAAAACGGTGTTTGTTTTATTACAATACCTTGCAGATCATGAATATCTGTCACTGTTAGTAACAGCACTGCTTTATTTCTCAGCAAATTCTGCCAAATCCCGATCTGTCAATAATATCTATTGTCAATGAGCAACATATCTTTACATAGTGTGTTACATATTCACAGAGTGTGATTTGTTAGTGGACATGTTAATCACTACCTAAAGAGATCCCTCCTATCATCCTTTTTTGTCTGTAAAAAAAGAGGCAAGACCTGATCTTGGCACCTTTGTTTAATCACCCCGGACATTTTAATGGCTCATCAGAAAATGGTGAAATATGACTGGAGGCTAACTGATCCAAAAATACCCATAAATCCCCATCCAGGGAGCTGTTGTTGGGGTCTGCGGGGGGTAATCCATAACTCTGGCAGCTCGGATAAAGGAAGAACGATTAAAATAATGAGTGGGCTGATTAATCTTTACATTAAATATTAAAAGCTCCTGGGGGTGGTCATCACACACGTGAGTGGTGATGAATGCCTGATGTGAGTGTGTGCCGTACAGTCTGGCCAGCACTAGGTGTGTTTTTGTTAACAGCTGTTGGTGAAGTCTAACAGCACAGTGAATGCTGCAGATTAACCCTGTATTCCCTGATGCTTTCATTTCTGACATTATTTATTGGAAGACACTTCTTATGATGGAACAATCCAAGCATATTAATGAGGGTTAAAAGTTTTGCTCAGGTCACATCACAAGCTGTCTATTTGATGACGCAACATTCTAGCACATTAGCCACTGAGCTACCTCGGATAGCATGAGTTAACTGGTCATTTGGTTGTCCTTACTAGAACCTTTTTTTATTTTATTATCCTCTTTAGTTAGTACTTTAATCTCATCTAGCTCTGTCTTTGTAAGCAAAACGTATTTTGTTAATTGGATAAATCAACTCTAACAAGCTTTATTTTGCCTTAGCCTTTGTTTCTTCATCTTGCTCAGTTAGCCGCATAGCCCTTGTTGAATAAATGTTAATTTTCAGTAAAAATGGGTTAAAAACTCAAATTAAGACCAAAAAAAAAATCAAAGCACGTGAAAAAAGTCGAGAAACAAAAACTGAATGTGAGAGTATCATCCCAATTTTATAAAGTTAATTAAAAAAAACAACAGATAAACCCTCACCTTTTGTTCAGCTCCTTTGTATTCTTGTTTTTTTTTTTGTGTGGTTGTTGTTGTTGTTGTTGTTGTTGTTGTTTTTTCATTTTTCTTTCCAAATGAACACATTGTTTTATGACTAATGCATTAGTTGGAAAGCTGGAAAGTCAGGGCTAGATGCAGGCCAGGTAGGTCAGGACATATATTACAAAATGTAATTGATAAGGCTACAAAATGTGACCTCGGTGTATCTGAAGTTAATGTTCCATTTATTAAAACTGAATCTCATCAATCAAACTAAATGGCGGTTTAAAACACCACTGTGAAATGATGAAATGGTCAACTACAGTTCTGCCAAAAATCTCAGGACTTAAGTGGAATTGCAAGTTAATTAATGAAGTTTAGGTTTTTAATGCATGAAGAGTGTTTTAGATAAAGATTCATATCTGAACAAGTAAACAGTGAGGGCAGCATTAATCTGGCTAATATGAAAACAGATCCCAGCAGTGTACAAAAAATACAATAAAAGTGTTATACTAATTTGTATTCCATGTTTCTTGTTGCTGAATTAATTTTGTGTTTTAAGATCATATTGAAGCTCTAGCACAGTGTTGATGTTTATTCAGTTCAGTTTAATTCTATTTTTATAATTTATGACATAATGTCCAAGAAGATGAGACCTTGCTGAAGGAACTATTCAGAGAAAGCAGACTTTCATAATAATGTTTGTCATTTGGGATTACGTGGGAAAAATAAGGCACCTGGCAACACTGCTATAAAGGTCGTTGCAATACACATGGTGCTACTTTACACCTTTTTTTTTTTGGCAGAAAAAATCATACACAAACCTGGCCAATAAAGTTTTGAACAGCAATCAGAATATGTGATTCTCACAAATGATTTTGTTCGGTGATCGTCATGTAGAACTGTGAGCAACTATAATTTCTGAATGGAGTCAGTTCCTTACTCACCATCAGCAGGCAGAAGCTCAAGCATGTCAGCCATAACAGAAAACACTATTCTAAATAGACTGCAAAAGGAAATGGGCCTATAATAAGAGCACTGACAGATTCCACAGAATCCCGGGCACAATGCTGGTCTTGCACTAACCCGTGAAATCGAGTTCATTCTAAAAATTTATAAGCATGCTGCATGACAGTCTCACCTGTCTGATAATCTCACTTACACAGCAAGACACATCCACCACAGATCCCAACCTGCATGTACCTCTCACACATATAAAAGGATTTAAGTCAAGTTATAAAACCTTATTCAGATGTAACAAGATCTAATTACATAGAGTGGACAGGGTTTGGTGTGGAGTTGTCAAACTAGCTCCAAATATTTCTGTCTGTTTTTTAATCTGAAGTGTGTACGGTTTGACTTTTTATTTTGTAGGTTTTGAATGTACCTCCCCACAATAATCAGTTTATTGGTGCTTTTTCTCTTTTTCTTGACTTACTGGTCAAAATTAATCACCAACACATTGACTGGGCAGCTATAGGATGAATAATGAAAGTTAAATGCTGTACATTCACAACCTTGCTGTTGTTTGTTGTTGTTGTTGTTTATCCTTTCTGGCAAACTATTGGGCTTACTGGTGGTCCATTGGCAGGATCCTGTGCTCTCATTGCTGTGGCCCGGGTTTGATTCCCAGGCAGGGGGTTAACACAGCCACTGAAGAGTTAATTCCCAAATGGGAGGGTTGCATCAGGCAGGGGATCCAGTGTAAAACCTGTACCAAATCTAATAAGCGGACCATGCGATCCACTGTGGCAACCGCGAACAGGGAGCAGCCAAAAGAACAAATTCTTTCTCTATTTGTATCTGTTTGTAATCAGATGATTAAAAAAAAATCTTTTGATTATTCTTAAGTAGTTATATCCCTTTAGTCTCAAGGTGCTTTCTTGTGTGCTTTTTATCTCTTTCATTATCTTTGTTTTTACATATATTCTCCTGGGCTATTGAATAATCCAGAAGTTTGTTCAAACTCCACTGTTTACAGTGCGCTTGCCTTTGGAAGCCAGATGGTCATAAAGTTTGAGTACACTTTATTTACTTTAATGTGTGTCACCTTAGGAATTCTATTTAACAACCTAACAACTTGTGAAGTTCCAAGACAATGCATTTGTGATCAGATCTTCTTTTGCGCTCTTGCTGATTCTGATATCACGCTATCTACAGTAGCATTAAGACTACTTTTTATTATCAGATGTGACTACTTGACAATAGTCAAGCTTTCACAGATGCACTGTCCATAATCACATCTAGTGCACTACTAAATGTGCATATTGTCATAAATACAAATATTATAGGGACAACTTCAGTAACCTGATCCACATTTGATCTTTTTTTCTATGCTCTGCGCTAAAACACGTACATTGTTGGAGGATTAGGTTGTGGTGCCATTTTAAATTTTCAATCAGTGAAACCTCTAAGATCGCTGAGGCAGTTGAACAATAAACAATAAATAAATTTGTTTTGAGAAAAAAAAGACCATGTATGCCACAGTCTGAGTTCAACTAATTAAAAACCAATCTAGCATGAATTAAGAGTTTGTGATGCTGAAAGCATTTAACTTAGGGTATTAAAAAAAAAAACAACAACAACAAAAAAGACGCTTACTTTGCCAATGTTAGAAGCTTCAGTAGCTCAGGTCCGGATGGAGCTGCTGTGTTTGCACCAGGAATCTTCATGTTTGCAATCGAAACATAATTATAGCAGTTCCATAATACTATGATATACTGTAGTATACCAATGAAAACCAGATGACAGTTTTACTGCCTCCAACAATGGCTTGAATTTCAATTTAACAACTCACTAAATCCGCACTGCTTCGAAATAATTACCATAAAATCCAGTTTTCATCTCGCGCTATAAAGCCAGCTCACATTGTTTTCCTGATCCTGACTGAAAAAATGTTTCTAATGACAAACTAACGACATTTTGCGATCAGGAGCTTGGTCTCGGTCTTTCCCATCCTCCACACAGCCGGAGTGATGGATTTTTACAGCTTGCTTTATACCCTTGTTACTTTTTAGTGTTTATTTATGTTTTCCTAAATCAACTCAAATTGGAAATAAAGCATGTCGTTGTTTATGTGTTTGTTTGTTGCTGTTTTTGTTCTCGTCTTGCATTTTTGCCTTCTCTTTATGACAAACCGTAATTCATTTTAAGTTCTCTCCTCACCACTAATTCCATTTTTTTTCTCAAATTGTATGTTTCTCGTTTACATTGTATTTGGTTTATCTCGTAAAAGTAAGTACTGCATTAGCAGTATGATTGGATTAAGTATACTATCCACATGTTTCTTAAGAACAGACATAGCGATTAGTATTATCCTTTTAAATGCAGAAGAAAAAAAACAGTCTAAACCCACGACATCAGGCAGTTTTGGACAACAGCCAACCTTCTGACTATTTTATCATCTTAAATCAGTTAAATCAGCAACAAGGCTGACTGGAAAAGCAACTGGGAGTTGTATCCTCATCACTGATGATGAGTTCCGGAGAAATTCAGTGTGTTATACATTATTCAACCACATTGCACTTTCTCATGCCCCCCATGTGCCGCATGTGTCCATGGCAGTCGTTGCATCCCACTGTATTATTTATCAGAGCAGGCAGTTAATGGCGGAGGCTCCGGAGTGGCCTGGCATTTGGGAACTCTCATTAACATTTGCTACATGTGGTTGAGCAGGGCTGCTGGGGAGCGCTTGCAGCACTCATATATCTCAGCCACACCGCCATGGCACGAGCCACTATTTACTGCTTACCTTGTGCAATATGAGACAAAGGAGATCATGCCTGGCTCTGACTAATATTTCAGTGACACTAATGGTCAGAGGAGAGGGGTGACCTAACAGAGTTGTACTACTCCATATTATCCATGTACCAGTCTGTATGCAGATGTTTGTACCATAATGTTGTAGTGTATTCTGCTTACAGGGAAATAACACAGTAAAACAGAAGGCAGGATCTAAACACAAACAGACAGAGAGGCTACAATGTGCTCCAAAGAAAGAACAGGGTCCATATACAGTACACAAATTCAAAACATTTGACACATCCGGTTTTGTAATTTAATGGCTTTTCAATTGTACATGCAGTATTTCACAATTCTTCAAAGGCATTTAAATACACAGGGTTTGAATGCACCAATTGTACAGGGAAACAAGTCAAACTCTTATAGTAGCCAGTAAACAAGAACAGGAAACATTAATCATATACTGAAAGTGAAGTGCAAGGCAATACATAGAGAATAAGGATAGAAGGTGCTCACCGGATAGAATAATGTAAGTGGACAGTTTTGATCTCATGTCTGTGCTTGGCATGTTAGACCAAATTTTAATTTGTGTCTTAAAGAATACTGTTTGCATATTTTATTATATATATATATATATATGATGGCCATGGCCTGTTTTCACCCAGTCTCATCTTTTGGTTTGGTTCACCAGAGTTATGACTACAGTAAGAATATGGAGTCAGATTTAAGAAAAAATATTACACATAATTTACATTAAAATATATTACAATTTTCAACAAAATGTAATTTCAATGCTTATAGTAAACATCATTTAAATACATTTCTTAATTACTAGAGTAAATGATGTTGAGTGAACCTGATCAATTGATATAGTATTACTGTAAATCAATTACATTATGAATTCTCACAAGGGTGTTGGCACATACTGGAACTATAATTATAGTATTACATTTAGGCAATTAAAACATGTATGGTAGAATAGTGCTATAGTGATATGTCCTTTGCTGAACATCAGTGTCATGAGTTTGATTCTCAGCTCGAGTATGAGCTTGGTGTTTGGTGCTTGGTATTTATATAATTAATAAAATAAAGATTTAAATCATGCTGGATATATGAAAAATAAGTGTGTTAATGTTACTCAATTCTAACACATGGAATCGATGCACACTTTTGAATCTTGTAAATTCAACAAACCTTTTTCTATGTATGCGCACATGCCAATCTGCAGCAATCTTACATTTACATTTACATCATGTGGCAGACTCCCTTATACAGAGTGACATACAAAAGTGCTTTGAAGTCTCTGTAAATGAATAGATTAACACTGGATCACTCGGTAACAGACTCAGTAACCATCAACCTAAAACTCTGTTGATCTTTTTTAAATATACACATGAAACTAACAGGGAAAATATGAGCACGTTTAAGTGTTTCAGTAAGAGGTACAGTAGGTCTTCACCCGTTTGAAGATAGCCAGTGACTCAGCGGTTCAGACATCTATGGGAAGTTCATTCCACCACCTCGTAGTAGTCTTGCTGTATACCTACCTCTTATCCTGAGAGATGGTGGAACCAGTCAAGCAGACAATTCACATGACTCGGTTTTTGCGAAGGGCAGCATGATGGTGCATCGGGTGGCATTGCAACCTCACAGCTCCAGGGTTTCCAGTCCTGAGCTCAGCTTATTGTCTGCCGGGCTTCATTAGGGTTTTCAGCTTTGCTCCCACTGTTCAATATACAACCTGCGCTAAAATCTGCCTAGGTGTTTATGAATGTGTGATAATGCCTTGTAATGGACTGACTTTTTATCTGGGGTTAATTTTGCCATCTTAGGCTCAATTTTCCTGAGATAGACTCCAGGTCAATAGTGACCCTGTACAACATAAAATTGTTAATGAAGATAAATGAATGAATTCATTAATGACTCAATATGTGTGAAATGACAAAAGGTTTCAATTAGTTATGAGTTGGGTTAGTGATAGTAACATTTCTTCTGACTTCATTGCTATGAAATCAAACAAAATCCAACCACATCACTTTTGCTGATTTAAATTCTGATGTGTTTCTGTGATCTCGTCACCGGGCTTACCAGTGTCCCTGTTAGAAATCTGCTACCACTCGGATTGCATCTACAGTAAGAACATTAAGCACTCCCAGAGCAGTCACAAAATATCCCCTGTATGCGCTCACACCACAGAGGGATCAACTTTTTCACTCCGTCTTCTGCTGCCTGCAAAATCAAATTACAGCCTGTACATAGCCTCGTTTTTCCAGACTCACCTTTCAGCCTCTGGAGGAGATGTAGACGATCTGTCATTCACTAGTGTTTCCAGGTCGGTGTGGTCCACGAATCGACTGTCTGTGACCATGTGTGTCTGTGAGTGGAGGATATTTACTCTGTGAATGCAGACTGAATGGAGTAACAGCTCTATTCACTGTGCCCATGTTGCATGCTAGTCTAATCTGCTTTGTAAAGCCATGGAGGATCCAGAAGGATTCGGATGGAACATTACAAATTCAAATAGTCCTTTTGTATTTGGGCTGAGCTCTGGGCATTTTTCCCTCCTCCTTTATATCCACCCCTCAATTGGTGTTGAAAGGATGTGTTCCTTACATATTCTTTTATCTGCCTCTTTTCTCTCCTTTCTTTTCTCTCAATGCACAATGTCTACACACAAATAGTGGATACTAAACTTTCCTTTGATTGCTAAAATACGTGTTGCTAAATCAATATAGCCTCCCACTCAGTACCTCTTTAATAGCATAAAGCTTACTTTGGGCTGTAAAACAATCCTCCTGAAATAGACACTAAATTATAAAGACTGTCCTTTTTGTTTTTATGTTTGTCCTGTTAGATCACAGGTAAAGGAAGTTGGTCTGGCAGTTGATGAGAATGCCAGCAAGTAGAACTGAACACTCAGACATATCCAGTGTGTAATACATGAAGGCAACAGGCACTTAACTCAAATATGTAAAGCTCCAGTTGAGTATAATTCCTTAGTTATTAAGGACCAGACAAGTAACTAAGACTATTGAACGTTAACAACAGATTAATGCTTTACTATTAATAATTAGCTATAATTAACTATAATTATATGTTCCTGTTCTCTTTTATAGTGGCACTTTTTCTTACCAATTTTCGAAATAAATAAAAATAAATACATGCATCTCTGTATATTCGTCTTTAAACATGCTCATAATCCACTTTTCTTAGATAAGCTAAGTCATCAGGTCTCTAATCAAAGAGCGAATGAAATGAAAAATCAATGAAAGGCTGTGAAAACTCCCCTTTCTGACATAATGTCTTTAGTGATCCGATGAGCTGCCTTTAGTGAAATAATTAACATAAATGCATGTGACTGTATAAACCGCAACCGAGGATCTGCTGCATAAGCTGAGTTGGGTCATGCTTAGAAATCTCTAATCTCTGAACACTGCTTCAGTATTTTGTACAGTCTTCTAAAATAAACCGTTGCGTCCGCATCTGGACAATGGTCCCACAGCCACGACCCCTGTGTTAATGAATCGCAGTGTCCTGTGTCATGAACTCAAACATGATGTTGGATTGCTGGCAGGATTTGCTATGGACTGAAGCTACACATTGCAGTAGGCCTCTGGGCACTTTATAGTTGAGTCATTACATTATGACATTGCTTTACACAATACTACTGAGCCCAATTAATGAATTGGTGTTTAGGAAACTGAATTTCTTGGCAAATAGACTTCGTTATTATTATAATTTTTTCCAGAGTCAGCATACCATAAGTGATTGCTGCTTTATTGTTTTTGCTACAGTGATCTTCAGCTCTGTGTTATTTATCCTTTTTTTTTACTATCCAAATAATTAATGAGTTCCGGCACAACAGGAAAAGAAACAAATATTAATTATTTGTGATGAAATAACAAATTGTTTTGGCCGTGTTCCCAAAATTCTCAAGCTATTGCATAGCAATTCATTACACACCGAGAGAAGCTGGAGGAAAACGAGGGACCAAGAGCTATGCTCCGTGGGAATGGAATCAATACAGGCAGGGTGTGTGGGGTGTCTGTGTATCACAGAAAGAGATACAGAGAGAGAGAGAGAGAGAGAGAGAGAGAGAGAGAGAGAGAGAGAGAGAGAGAGAGAGAGAGAGAGAGAGAGAGAGATCTGTAAGGACTAGCTCAATATACTCTCAAGGGTTCAATGTCTGAGAGCATTTAGACACACATAGGAACAGACAATAACCTGCATAATGTATATCATATACAGTATAGCTAGAGCTATGGAGCTTAATTTTTCACAAATAATTACCCAGGAACATTTTGTGTTTAAAGTTGGAAACTATATTATAAGTGAAATAATAATCTTAATGTCTTTAAGATATTATTACAGCTTGCTGATGATGTATGAGAAACTGTTTTTTTCTAAATAAAGCAGATTTGTAGTTTGTTGCTAAAATTGTGGTGCTTTAGTTGCAGCATCTTTAACTGTCCGACACAGTTCATTTCGTTGACCGAAACAATTACAATCTTTTGTACACGCCATGGGTTTTTTCTTGTTTAAAGGAAAGAATGCTCAGCACCTTGCCTAATGTAATGTGCTACACCTGCACACTTTTTGTGAGCATATGGACGCATCCAGGGAGTTGTTGATATGCAGTGTGCAGCTTATTTTTTCCCATTCTGAGTAACAATTTTTGGGCTAGCATGTAGATATTCACCATGAATTCATTTCTGCTGAGACAGTACAGGATTTCCCAGAGGGATTCCAGTTTTTCAGACTTCACTTCTACTCTAGACCACCAACAGCATCACTTGGAAGGCAGTAAGAGTATGAAATTAGCGGTGAGAAGTTCAAACCTTTATAAAACGAATATATATATTTTAAACACACCCACACGATATATATCAAATTAATGTTAACTATTTAATGAAACAGTAGAACAACACTTTTATCAAGCTTTGTGGATATGACCCAGGCACTATACATAATTAATCAGAATGGCCATCAATAGAGGCTATTAAGTCAGTGTAATTATGGTAATGTACAGAAATAGCCATTTTGCCTGAGTGTGTGTGTTGTGTGTGCATGTGTGTGCATGTGTGTGTTATATCCTCTCACACCATTCCCCGTGTCCTGTCTCAACCCGATTAATGCTTCTCTTTATTTCTCACACTGTATCAGTAGATGAGGATGTGATGAGAAAACACCTGCTATCACACACACAAATGCACACAAATGGCAAATGGAGTGATCTAGTCTCCTCCTCCTGTCTGTCTGGGTCTCAGCTGTGTTTAGTCAGTATGAGTTAACTGGAGATAATTCATCAGGAAGGCACGAGCCAATGACACTCAACGTTTGGCACATTCCAGTGCTAGCATTCCAAAGTGGCTGTGGTGCAAGGACCCTGTATTATCTAGTATTGCTTTGTTAGTTTTTTTTTAGCTTGATTGTGTGTGTGTGTGTGTGTGTGTGTGTGTGTGTGTGTGTGTGTGTGTGTGTGTGTGTGTGTGTGTGTGTGTGTGTGTGTGTGTGTGTGTTTGTGTGTGTGTGTGTGCTTGCGTGTGTTTTTGTGTGTGTGAGGATCTTCCTGACTGGTCAGGATGGCAGATCAGCATGTAACAGTGTGTGGATGCTGAGAAACAGTGATGTAAGTGTTGTGTAGTTGAATCTATGATTATGGTGCCTCTGTGTCCCACTGATATTACATTGACAAATATATAACTAAAGTCAAGGTAAGAAAAATACATTTTAACACAGGTAACAAACAATATTTTCATATGTTATTAGAATCTATCTACAGTAGGTAAATAGCATTGAGGCCGTCCTGGTCCGCTGAATTATCAAGATGTTTTAAAACAACATGATGTGGATATCAATTTATAATCTCATACTTATTTCTTTAAATTAAATTCTGTCCTTTAACATTCAGTCAACCTGGGTGGGTTGAAAACATCCCCCCAGTGAAATGTTGGTTTATTCCAATTTAAACCAATTTTCTGAAATCTCTGAAGATCAGGGGAAGAATAAAAGTACAAGCACTCATTTGAATATAGATCTAGTTATGGTTGAAAGTAATGTACTCAGTTTAATATACAGTATATATTATATAAGTAATTAACTAATGTTTAATCCTTAACATCCTTAATGTTCCTGCTAGTTACTAAACACATCTTGTTAACATCTGTGTTCCAAAGTCATTGCCTGCAAAGAAAACATCTGAAATATGAGATTTTGTTGTCTGAGACAGATTAACATATTTCTAATGATAGAAGTGCATCACTTTTAAGATATGATAAAACTGAACTGAATTTTTATTAAATTTACCTTTAAACAAACACGACAATGCCCATTCGTATGAAACAGTTAGAGAAACACTGTACCTGAACAAAGGCACCAAATCAAGGAGAAAACTGACATGAACTTTGCAAACAGACAACGTCTGAAAAAATGTGTTGCGATTGGATCCTAGTTACATTTATGAGTCACAGATTTATGTAAAGGCAGCATTTATCTGTTTTGCCTATTGCCTTTAACATCTATCTATCTATCTATCTATCTATCTATCTATCTATCTATCTATCTATCTATCTATCTATCTATCTATCTATCTATCTATCTATCTATCTATCTATCTATCAGCTATGGAATGTATTTATCTGTGTGTGTGTGTGTGTGTGTGTGTGTGTGTGTGTGTGTGTGTGTGTGTGTGTGTGTGTGTGTTAACTTGCTCATTAACACACATGTTTGCTTTACAGGAGTCAGAGAGCTGTGTGGCAGCCGTGAGTGTTCATCACCGTTCAGCCACAGGCAGCTGTACATGGAGACCCCCAGCTGGGCAGGTCAGTGATGTGTGTGTGTGTGTGTGTGTGTGTGTGTGGGGGGGGGGGGGGGGGGGGGGGGTGCAGTTTATTTGAGTGATGTACTTTTGGCCTGTCTGACTGTCTGTCTCTCAGTCACATTGCTCTGTATTCCTAGCAGCAGGTTCCTAAATACCTCTTCTCAGGATTTCTTCTTCTCTGCTTCTATTCCAAGTCTATTCTAGTCTTATCGAAGCTTAGATCCCAAGCAGCCATTCTTCATGTTGCTCTTGCCGGTGTGAGCGGCCTGATAAGAATAAAGTGTTTGGTTGTACACTATCAGAGCTCTAGAGGTCCCGGTATCCTGTGTATCAGAGTATTGGAGTTGTAAAAGTGTATACGCTTCAGATGTGAGAGGAATGAGGAGCAGGTTCGGGTGAGTGAGTGTGAGTGAGTGAGGGAGTGAGTGAGAACTATGCAGGGTGGGTTGTGCTGATGACAGGCCTTTGATTCGGAGCATGCCCATTAGAGGGAGCCATAAATCCTGGGCTCTCCGGACTGCCTGTGTCAGCAGTCTATGGAATGAATTGATATTAAACGCGACAAAAAGCCTCTTTAATTCAGCCTCCACCAGCCTCCCCTTTCTCCTTTTTCCTCTCTCTCTCTCCTTCTCTCTTTCTCTCAATCTCTCATTCTCTCTCACTCCCTCTTCTCAATCTATGTCTCCCCCTGTTTTGGACTATAATTGAAAAGAGAAGAAAGAGCCCAGTTAAGCATAGGCTGTCTTCATAAAAATGTCTGCAACTGCATCTAGTCCATCCATTATTTAAAATGAACCTTAATTAAATATTATTTCTAAATGTTTGTCTGTTTTTCTTTTGTTTGTTTGTTTTTAATTTGCATATTATTTTGTGCATTGATTTATTCCTGAGCTCTGTTTTTGTTCTTTTTCATTTTTATTTTATTTTTTTTAAGAAATTATAAGATGATTTAGGTGTGTAAGAGTAGATGGGAAATGCACTCAGGCTTGTTTTCATGCAGTCATACTTTTTCTGATGAGGGCCTTTAAGACCTGTCAAAGGTGCTGTCACAGTCTCGCACCTCTAACACATCACCAACAAAGAAGTCAGTCCTACTGCATATGCAGTGTCAGAAATAAAATAATGGAGATTATTTGATTTCCCTTAAGGAAAATGGGAAATTCTAAAATGTGCCTTTTCCTCATTTTTATAGCTCTGTCTTATATAAAGGTGCTGTCTATAAGGAGATGAGGATGACCTATCAGTAGGTGATACAGCCCTGGTGATGCATGTGCTATAGGGCACTGTGTTCAATATGACACTTTTCGAAACTAGGTCTGCTATTTGCAAAAAACTGTGGAAATAAAGAGTACTCCATGAAAAGAGAAGAGTTGTGCAATGTACTTAAACATGCACTTGATACTGTTTTAAATAGGGAGTTGAGCAGCTCTGAGCACTCCTCTCCCGGTATCAGCTACAGCTGTTACAGCTCTCCCACTTAGCAGGGACCCTACATAAAGGCCCTCAGCCCATACAAAGCCCTGCATGATGGATTAAGTTAGAGAAAGTCATCATCTGGTTGTGCACGCACTCACTGAGCGAGGTGGTCCCCACGTGAGTAATGATATTTGCCTGGAGTCATCGAAATCCGGATTTAAGTATTTTAGATTTAAAGTAACATTTGTCTCTATTGTTCACACTGAGAACGTCGTTAGTCAAATTCACTTACGTCTCCCCCAAACAATGTTTCCACCCCCGAGAGCATGCTGTGCAACTGTGTGATTGTCAGAGTTGGAGTTTCACAAATTATTCATGTCATTTTTTTTGCCCATTGTTTTTCTGATTACCTACAAATCTCATTCAAGATTAAATACATTAAATTCTAACTAAGGTATTTTGCTTTTAGGGACTTTGCCAGGAAATAGGGTTTGATAGATGACATTTTATAATTCTTCTAGTTCCTTATACCTATAAGTATTTTAAAAGTCATCAATCAAACCCTATTTCCTGGCAATATCCAGGAATAATATTATATTAATATTATAATATATAATGATAATACTACTACTACTACTAATTATTATGATTATTATTATTATTATTATTATTATTATTATTATTATTATTATTATTGTTGTTGTTGTTGTTGTTGTTGTTGTAGTTATTAATAGCATTATTGCTGTTGTTGTTGTGTTTTATGTTTTTTATGTTGTTATAACATTTGGCTTAAAAAAAGAGCAACTAGAAATGGTGTTTGTGTATTTGAGAGCATGCACACTGTGCACATGCAGCGATGCAGTTGTCAGCATGGGAAAGAAAAATGATACGCATTGACAACTGAGCAAGAAAAAGCCATAAACCTAATGAACTCAGCATTTCGCTGATCCAAGACCTGTCCTCTAAAACAGTGCTTCTTATAGCTTTAATTATGCTGTACTGAAACAGCTTTGTGACGGAGTAGCAGCGATGTGCCTTGAATTGTTTTTGTTGTTGTTTTATTTTTTATATCAAGAAATGTTTAGAGCAAACACAGAATCTGTGTCATGATTAATTCCAACTTTTAAAAAAAATCACACACCACTCTGAAAAATATCTTCCCTCTTCCCTGAGACATCAGGACTAGTTCACTGGCAGATAGGTGGCTGTATGTTATTTCTGCGTGGATGATAGACGAGTGTGAGGTTGGAAGTGAATGGTGAGGGAGCAAGAATTGCACCTGACCACTGCTCCCGTGCTTCTTTATGTGTGCAACTTTTACAGATTTGTCAATGGAAATCTAATTGCTAGGAAAGCGATCAATCCCAACTCAATTACTGTTGTGGAATGTGGCACAGACAATATCCCCTCCTGGCTGTTTGGGTGCTCTGTTTGCTTAGAGTATAAATCACACTTATGGAGTACTCTGCCATAAGGAAAACATGCAAGAGATGGGATTTATATCACACCTTTAGCAAAAGCTTCATGCCATAAAAGCTGTAAAAAAGTATGTGTTTATGATACTGTAGCAGCTAAACCAACTGAAAGCATGCCACAGAATAAAGAAGCCTTGTTCAGTACCAATTATCCATATAATATAGTGGGAACTAAATTAGCAATAAATATTAACAAGTCTAAATACGAAATGCTTTTACACATGATACAATTTTCCCTGTGCCATATGCTGGTGAAGTTCAGTGTTTGGTATGGCTATTAAGGACCTCTGTTTCATTTTTCCTTCAAACACATCTTATTCTCCTCTTCTCACGCTTCCGATCCTCTCAAATGAGCGTTCTCTAATTGTAATTACACAAGAACTGTTTGGCCTGTATCAGCACTTGTCATGAGCCCCTGTGGCCAAATCACAAGATTCACATCAGAATTGTAGTGACACTGCTTTAATTAGAAAGTTTTGATGGTTTACAGTGCTTGTTGGAAAGAGTTGGGAGTCCTTTGAAGCATTGAGACATGACACTGATTATAGAAAGCTGTCCGTCCTTCATCAGTTGACATCAGAAGTGATGTGTTAATCTCACATCATATTCTTCTTTCCCTTGCATATCAGCTGGAAGTGACAAGAATGCAAATGATGTCCAATGCCAAGCCATTGCTACTGCCATTAAGAAATGCTGGTGCTATAAAGGGAGGTCCTAGCAATGTTTAGGTTGGTGGTACTTGTCAAAGTACTGTAACATTCACATGAATGCCAGGACCCAAGGTTTTCTTCGTAGAAATCTGCTGGCTTGCTTTCATCCCATAGTGTCTCCTGGTGCCATCTCTTCCCCAGATAAGTGAAGTATACACACTTAGCCATCCACATGGTGTAAAGAAAAAGGTGTTTCTTCAGATCAGGCCACATTCTTCCATCAGTGCTGTAATGGTCTGTGTGCTCTAACACCTTTGTTTCGGCGATATGTTCTGCAGTAGCTCTTCTCTGGGATCGTATGGACTAGATTTTGGTCCCCATGCAAATCAATGAAACTTGGTCACCCTGTCACTAGTTCACCCTTTAGCCCTCTTTTGGTAGTTACTAACCACTGCATACTGGGAAAATCCCACAATACCTGCCATTTTGCAGATGTTGTGATCCTGTCATCTCAAGTATCTATACTGTATATATCACAATTTGGTCCATGTGAAAGTTTCTCAGATTCTTAGATTTGTACAATTTTCCTGCTTCCAACACATCAACTTTGAGAATCGACTGTTCACATGCTGCTTAATATATTCCACCCCTTGATAGTGGCCACTGTGATGAGATAATCAATGTTATTCACTTCACTTCTTTGTGGTTTTGACGCTATGGCCGATTGGTGTGTATGTGTACGTGTGTGTGTTTTTGTGTGTGCACATGCGTGTGCAGGTGTTTGTGAGAGAGATGTTAATGGACTATCATTAAATTGCAATAACATTGTGAGAAATGTGTTTTGAGAAGGTAAAGTTGTTCACTACAGTCAGATTACATTCATCTTCACTTTGATCATTAGTCTATAACATATAAATGAACCGTTTTGACCAAATTGCATTTTTACAATGGATGCAGAGAGGTGTATAGGGCTTTAAGCCAATAAAAACCGACAGAGAAATAATAATCCTGCATGATTGCCTTTGGTTAACGTCCTTGCAGTGGTTCTAGATTTGTTTCCTTGCTAGTCGCTCATCAAAAATTAACAGGGAAAAACCTTAATGATAATTGCAGTGGAACTTAAGTGGAAGTTTTGCATTATTAAGCCAGTAATGTCTTAGAAATTAGGAGGTGAAGAAGGTGATGAGAATCCACTCATCTTCCTCATCTCAGGCTTTTCAAATGGAATGGGATGTGTTTTTTTTACTCCTGTTGTTTATAAAATGGAGAGGACCTCTATCTCACCCAGTATAGCTTACAATGGGCTATTACAATTAAAGTGCTGAAAAGAAGGGCTGGTATAAATGAAGAGTAAGTAGGATGATGAAGAAATGTTTGCAAGAGGGTTGTATTAATCAGTTTGAAGGTAATTTTAGTCCTTAAGGAATTATCTTCTTGTGCTGTTTTGGACATAATGTTTTCCCTAAAATCTACATTGCTCATAGACAAAAGACTGGCAATATCCATCATTTCTGAACAGAGCTGAGTAACCTGCAGCTTTTATAAAGATAAGCACGAGCTAGTCCCTTTCACCCATGCGTATATTTACCATCCGTGATTGTTTTAAGTATTGTTTATAAGTTGATAATGGACAGCTGGTCTCTTGTGATCTCATTGCAATCTACATTATAGCTGGACCTAATAGTGATATTGAAAACCCTCATTCTGCAATCATTTCAAGTCTGTTTTATTTTATTTTTTTAAAAGTGCAGATTTCCCTAGAGTTGTTGTATATCAAGGATTCCCATTAATCCATATGGGCATTTTAAATGTTTCCTCATAAATGCAGTTGTACAACTATAATTACAGTCATTAGTTACTATTAAAGCAGAGAATTTGTAGGCTTTTTCATTTCAAACTCACAAAAGCCCTTTTTTAAATGGAAATTACAAGGTAAATGTTTTATAAAACTAATATAAATAAATGTTGTAATAAATGCATTATTTATTAATTTATTAATAGCCTTAACACATTATTATTATTATTATTATTATTATTATTATTATTATTATTATTATTATTATTATTATTATTATTATTATTATTTCTACTGTTATGTATTGTCTGTGTGTCTATATCAATAGTACTGAATTTAAACCTCAGTAATGTTAATAGTTTACTACGGTAAAAGTACCTTTAAGAAGGAGACGCTGCACTGTTGATGCTTTGCCAGGATGTATCACTATAATACATAGCAAGGAGTGTACTGAGAAGACTCATTGCTGCTTTTGTATGCGAAACTCTCATCAGGCTATAAAAGTATGATGCGTTTATTGATTTGAACACTTCAATTCATATGTTTTCACCTAGCTGAGCACCGCTGCCAAGATTAGTTTTTGAGGATTCGATTCATGGACGCACCAAATAATGAATAGTGGTGATTCATGTCCTTGCTTGTTTTAAATGCTTAAATTGATATGGTTCCCATCAGACTGATGCAGTAAAGAGCATCCACCATAATATGAAACAGAAATATGTATTGATCATTTTAGGATTCACAGAAGGCTTTCTCACTAGATTATTCTCTGCCCGCCTATTTTATCACAAAAATTGTGTATTGGTAAGAACTTCTGGTCATAAAACCCTTCACTGTGAAAAACCTACATTTCTGATTTGAACATGGCTATGTCAAATGTGATACACCAGATACTTTCATATACTTTCTAATATCATATATTAGTCAACCTGAATGGATTAATATTAACAGCAACAGTTTTAACCGGAATAACACTGAGCTGTACACGATAATATGTTTTGATGCTGAAGTGTGAGTAGTAGTGTTAAACCCTCAGTATAACCACTCTTCATTTTTCTCCAAAGTGACATCTACTGTCCAGCAGGTGGTACCAAACATTTATCTTTGCTCTTCTCTAGCTTCAGGCCTGCTATTAAATGCAGACCCCCCAAGCAAAGTGCGCCCTGGTGTCGCTTTCAGCCCACGACCGACTCGTAAACAGTAGAGGAAAAAGCAAAAAGATATGTTTTAGCCTTGTTAGTTTCCACACAGTTTTTTTCTTTCCTCCTGACATTTTGAAATGCCTTCTACTCGACTCTGGAGGAGCTCTGGATATGCCTTTAGATGAATGTGGCAACCATGCATCTTTTCAGTCAAACATTGTAAAATGTTGGGGCTAGTCGTTAATCCTCCTCTCACGTTTAATGGCTGCTGCAAAAAACGAAGTCATAAACCCCCCCTCAAGCCCACCAAACACCCTCGCTTTTTCCCCTGAGTGTGAAAGAGTTGGAGTTGGGGGTAGATGATGCTAGAAAAATTTGTATGTATATGTGCATCTTGGGGGTGGGGATTGCAGTGATCATATACTGCAGTAATGCATACGGTGTTATTCAGATCCGTTTTGGTTCTTGAGTTTTGAATAGTAACTTTGAACATAACGATGCCTTTGATAGCTCCATCAATAAATGATTACAGTCAATGTTTACATCCGAGCGTGAAAGCAGTAGTGACTGAACGTATTTATGTGTTCAGCATATGCATATTCAGTGATTTATGGAAAGCACAAACTGCACACACAGAGTGTTAGCGCAACATTTGGATGTGTGAAAGGTCTCGCTGTGGCGTTGTCAAAACACACGTTAGTGCTCATTATAGCACTATTTCTCACTCCTTCATTTATATATTGTGTTGGGCATGGGCATTCAGGAGGAGTCATCTAGCCTACAGTAAGTGTGCACTCTCTCTCCACTCACCCTCATTCATCATGTTGACACCAGTGCAGCTACTTTTGTGAAATGGAGAAAAATGGTTAAGTCAGCTCTTTTGCTGAGCCTCCTGTACTCGTGTGTGTGTGCGCGCGTCTGTGTGCGCGTGTGTGTGTGTGAGTGTGTGTGCATATATGTGTCCAAACCGTTATACTCATGTAAGAAGGTGATGCATTTGAAAGACTTGTATGATACGAACATAACAAGCATGACACGGACATTTAGGCTTTAATATAAGTATTCACTTTATCTTTCTTTCTCATTTGCAAGATAGAAAGATACATACTTTGTCTTTTTTTCTTGAGATCCAATTGTTTGTAAGACAAACTGGGTGCATAATTTTGTGCTGAAATTGCACATTGACCAAAGCATTGACCAAATCAAATAATACTGAGAAAAAAAAAGACTGCTGGTCACTTTTATTTTCATGCCGCTCTTCAGGGGAATATCTCTGATTTCCTGTAAGATTCATAGGCTTTGATATACTGTGTATATATATATATATATATATATATATATATATATATATATATATATATATATATATATATATATATATATATATATATATATATATAAAGCTATTCGTAAGTTAAAATCAACAAATTTAGATTTTTCGCTTTGTATAGCTGTAGAGGGAAAGGACTTCTTTATTTGTATTGATTCAAATAAAGAAGTCAAGTTTGTAGTGTCTTATCTACCCTAAGCAGTCATGTGGATGTGTTAAATCTGAACCAGGAGGTAATACATCACAGCTATCCACACCTTACCTATTTCCACTGATAAGAACAAGCATTTTTGTTTTTGCATTTCCATGATGTATTGTACTATAGCACCAATTTTCCACATGTGATGTAAAAATGTTATTTTCTGTAAATGTCGGCACATGATGTCCCTTCACTCGTGATATTCTTGCCATTTTATTTGTGCAGCTTGTTTCTATAAAAGCATGATTTTAGATTTCTCCTAAGCTTTTTCCTGTTTTGTAGTTAGTGCTTGTTTTCACTTATTGTGATAATGTAGCTAGCCTTACACAGACACAAACACAGTGGAAGAAGTGGCAGATACAGAGAATAAAATATTCATTTGATATTAAAGAGTAAGAACATATTTAACTATACCTAAAGATTTTTAACTGAGGTTTTCCTTTAAACTGGAACACTAAAACTATTAAACTTCTTGGTAATCACTGACTGGACTGTAGTTACAAGGATTAGATAAATGCACATTGTGAGTTTGCAAAATGTTTCTGTGTGTTAGGAGGTTGGCTAGCATTCTAAGTGTTCCTTAGTGCTTTATCAGTCATAACACAAATAATCACTCTATACAACAGTGGTGAATGATGAGCAGAAATGTATTTTAGCTTGAACAAAACTTTGTGGAAACTTGAGTAATGTTTTCATCCATTTTGCTAATTTATTTTACTGATTTATTGACATTTTTCTGGTTTTGTGTGTGTGTGTGTGTGTGTGTGCGTGTGTGCGTGTGTGTGTGTGTGAGAGAGAGAGAGAGAGAGAGAGAGAGAGAGAGAGAGAGAGAGAGAGAGAGAGAGAGAGAGAGAGAGAGAGAGAACAGGACTGTACTGCTGTACAGTACGTGTACAATAAAAAGAGGGTGATAAGGCCGGGGACCCAATTACACATTCTTTGTGAGATGATTGTTATCTTTAGCACTGTTGATTAGTCTTTGTTTGAAATCTTCATTAAAGATTAAGAAAGAGAAAAGTCACTTGAAAATTTGTATATTAAATATTTAACAATCTAATTCCTATCTGTCTCTTGCACCTGTACAGCTAGCTTAGTGATTTGCCCTGTCATTAGTGGGCAATAGAGGTCGTTTTAAAATGGAAGAGCAAACTAAAAAAGATCTCAACTCATTTTTCTTCCTGTTGAAAGCTCTATGGTCCTCTGAGTCAGTACTTTGGAATCCTGTTTCTTCAGATCAGCCTATTACCAGTTCAGGTATAGCGATGTATTTTTAATTGCTCATAGACCAATCTGACTTTTAGTCAGCTGATGCAAGTCAATTTGTCACAATGTAAGACTATGTAAAACATGAGCAACATGTAATACTTAAAAATTCATAAGATTGGGAAAATGTACAAGTTTAATACCCCTGGCTTGTTAGAATTGCTGCATGTTTTGTGTTCTCATGTTACCCAGGCTATGTGTGTATATCTGTGTGTCAGTGCTATTTCAGGGATGAATAATGGATGGATACTTTCATTCACAGTGCATTGAGCTTTGGTACTTTTTCATGGATGAGATGAAATGTTCTGCTTAGTTGCTTGGCTATTTACTGACATAACACACACAGTAACAGGACCACACAACCAAACAGATATTGAGGGTTGTCCGTGAGTGGCAGAGTGGCTGCTCTTTGGCTCTGTAAGATGGAGGCCAGGCTGTAGACTGACGGCTTACTAGCTCTTTTTCTGTCGTACAGTATTTGTCACATTTCAGTGAAGTGAACCATGAAATTTGCAGAGCCATTTTTCAGAAGAGAAGAAGAAAGTGATATGGGCGCCTATGAAAGAGGATGGGTTGAGGAAACACAAGAGACAATCAGGTCCGTGTAAATGCTCTTTGATGAATCTAAGCCACAGAAGTTCTGCAGAGATGACCAGATTTCATGAGAACACCGATGTACAGTATAAAAGATGCCATTAAGTCCCATCTCATCCCAGTGACCTAAGTAACTGCTTCTATATTATATATTCTCATCATCCTTAAAGAGAAGGACTGATTTCATTGATTTGTGTTTACTGGAAATAATTGAAGCCTGATTTGTGAAACCTGCTAAAGCCTGAAATGTTGGCAGTTCAATGTGATACATTAAATGGGGCAGATACCTACAGTAAGGGGAACTGAAACATGAAAACAAATATTTTGCCCCTTTCTATACAAAAGAAAATGGTGCCAGATAGACAAGAAAGTTTGGTGTCACTTCTTCTGAGAAAGATACAGAATTGCAATGCATTGTCAGTGTCAGACCCAGGCAAAGCACATAAAAATGTAATTACATAAGTTACAAGTTACTCTACAAAAGCAGTCCTTAAACACAGCGATTAAAAGAAACCACTCTATTAAGCCGAAATTCTACCCAATCACCTGTCAAACAATGCATAACTTTATGGACTACACTATTACCTGGTCAAAAAATTGCTTAGCACTTTAGAAGCTAGTTAATTTACAAAGTAACAAAAACGTAACCACCCCACTACTGGGAAATTAGCCAACATCTTTTCTGTTTCAGACTCTGTTTCAGAGTCAAAGCTCCTGCCAGTCAAAGCTCCTGCCAGTCAAAGCTCCTGCCAGTCAATGCCCAATTCTTTTAATACATTAATATCAAAGTGGCAAATTCTGATGTACTGTATGTTTCATTGACCAATATTTCCAAATTTTCAAATCCTTTCAAAAGGGCAGTAACACTTTACAATAACAGTACACATGCGCTAATGCCTGAATTAATACTTACTTAAATATGAAATAGCGATGAGTTAATGTGTGTGGCTAACCTCAACTACAAAGTGAGTCTTTTGAATTCATCTGTTGAATTCATGCATGAAACTTTGCTAGTAATGTATTAAATACCACACAGAGTAAATCCAGACTGCTACATAAGAAAGAATATGAATGAAAAATGCATCATTTTCGATATTTTCTCTCATTTGCCATAGGCATCTGTTTACACAAACATCATTGGATGGAACTCGTTACTTTGATTCTCCTTGTTGAATGTAGAAAAGTGCACTAATAAAAATACACCAATGAGTTAATCGCAACCCATTTTGCTTCCATCTTCAAATACTACTACTGTACCTGTGGTAGAAGTACATGCTCTGTGTGGCTTGGGCCTCGGAAACTGCTCATTTCCTCTAGAGTTTCCTCTAGAGCTGAAGATGTTATGAGCAATGCAGTTTACCATGGATGTCTTCATGTAATCAACATACTCAATGTATCCTTATAACTTAGCAAAGACTAATGAAACCAGTTACATAATTTAAATATGTTTCTGTTATCAAAAAGAAATCGAATGACTCTTCACTTCTAGTTTCCTAAAATAGATAGCTAGGCCAAAAAATATGAAAAGTCATTGCCTGTTTGCTTATGAGAGCAAAAACAGATGTCTTGTTGTTGTTAGAGGCAAAAGAACTACATGAGAAAAAGTGTATCATATGAGTGTAGATGTGAAGTCATGCAGGAGCAAGCTGCAAGCAGCCAGGAGGATTCCCTGGAGTGGACAAGGAGATGGAGATTGGGCAAGATTGGTGTCTTCAAATGAGCTGAGGGTGAGTTGTTGAGTCATTGATTACTTGCCCACTGAGATTACAGAGCCGGAATGGCAATGTAGAGATAATGGTGAACTTTTTCCCCTCTTAATAGTAAACTGCAGTTTCTCTCTCTCTCTCTCTCTCTCTCTCTCTCTCTCTCTCTCTCTCTCTCTCTCTCTCTCTCTCTCTCTCTCTCTCTCTCTCTCTCTCTCTCTCTCTCACACACACACACACACACACACACACATTATACATTATACTTATTCTCTACCACTCTCTTTCATTATCTCCCTCTCGTCTACGTTCTGTCCACACTTTTCTCTATATTTCTCACCCCTACCTTACTCTCTTTCTATCAAATCCATTCTCTCATGTATTCTCTGTTGCTCTGATCCTCAGTAGCACCCTTCTGTTCTTTGTGAAACTGTAATATGCTCAGACAAAGTGCTGACATTGTGCACTGTGATTCTTTCTCTCATACTCATGTCACATTGTCACTTGGGCATTTTCTGAATCTGGATAGCTTTAGTAAAATTAACAAAGCCCACTGGAACTCTGTTCCTCAGGGACTGAATTGCCAACAGTTAGTAAATGCAGCAGAGGCAACAGGAATGAGACTGAAATTGTGGTATCATAATCTTTAAGTTTAACAAAACAAATTTCATTAATACAGCATGTCCTAATGGTATGGATGTGAGGCACGCTGCTTGTTTTAGTTGTAAATTGCACTCAGCAGGGAGTCCACAGGGCCCCTGGCCATTTACGCTCCTAATGAGTTATCGGGCACCCAAGAGCAGTGGCTCTAATTGCTTTGGCTTTTTCACTCACGCCGTCTAAACTGAGGGTATTAGCAGGAATAGGAGAAGGGGGAATATAGAAATGTATAGGAAAGGAGAGTCTTTGGTTGTTATATATTGGTACGTGGTATATGCTGTTACCAGTAGTCCAAACTGCTTCTGTCACTGAGTAAACTCTCAGAGGAGAGTGCTGGTCAAACCTTGCCCTGATATTGCACCAACTCTTGCAGATCTGAAGACCAATGTTGCATATACAGCAGACTGGTTGCTAAATTACCTGGCCAGATTTAAATTGTCTTGGGCTTTGGTAAAACTAAAATAGATCTGCATGGCCTTGCATTTTATTTGATATATGGCTAAAATGTGGAAAAATGCATACTTATAAAATCAATATAGCTTCTTATAGTGTTGTTGTAGCATAAATGTTTTACTCTACAGTATATAGAAAATGTATATTATTCTGGTTTTATTTCTCTTCTTCTTCTTCTTTTTCTTCTTCTTCCTCTTCTTCTTCTTCTTCTTCTTCTTCTTCTTCTTCTTCTTCTTCTTTAATACATATACAGTATATATAGAAAGTTACAGTACTATAGACCACTATATATTTCATAGTAAGGTAAAGAATTCAATTTTTATTTTCGAAGATAATTTTTTTTTCCCCATTCTTTGCTAATGTTGCACTCTTGCTTGCTTCAGGCTATGAGAATGCAACTGGTCCTCCATCAACAGAGCCATAAAAGAACAGTGAGCTAAGAAAGTCTGCGACCAAGCTAAGAGTTGCAGTGCCTCAGCTTACCCTGCTGAGGTGAGCATCTCTGAGCTAGAGGGGAGTCAGCCAGCAGTGATGACCCCTAGATGGATGAAAAGGGGGGAAAAGGAGTGATTGGCACATGGTCGGGTCAGGTTAGCAGCCTAGCTGTAGAGAGATGAAAACAGAAATACATGCATTTTTAATGGCCGTCCATGACAAGCGCAACTGGGGCTCTGGCAGCACCTCGTTATGGCCCATCCAAACTGTCATCATAAGGATCTAGCAGCTAAAGTAAAATGCCTCCGATTGTGTCTTTAATTATTTAACATATGTGTATCTACAACAGGTTGAGTATAGATCTATAGCATGCATAATGTTTTATTCATTATAATATGTATTCCTTATTTATGAATTATAATGCATTGTCTCATAAAGGACGTCTCATAAACATAGATTTGCATAGATTTTGATAATGTTTGGAAACAATGAAGTGAACACCTGCCTGAACTCCTTCTCTAGATTAACTCCATTCTTTCATGTGATGTTATGCAACATATAAAGTGGTGGATGAGATTAAATACAATCAACAGCTCTTGTTCTATCAGATTGTTCTGACTGTCAGGTACAACAAAGGTGATGTGTAAAGTGGAGCCATATTGTTAAATGCTGAATTGGAAAGTTTTGTCTGGGGAGAACTGCAACTCAGGGGGGAGGGAACTGACTTTTGTTTAGCATGCTCCAGCTTTTCACTTCTGCTTAACTTCCTCCTTTAATCATGAACGGATAATTAGGGAGGCCTGCAATATGCAAATGCATTCACATTTTCTCCGGGTTGTTATGCAAACTTATTAAAATGTATTAAAATCATGGCTAATTACTGAGGAGCCTGTGGTGAAGAGGAATCAGATTCATTTCTTCTGCCTTCTGGTAATGGGAAACAAGCAGAGGTTAGCCCTGCTGGCAGTGAGGGGAAACTGGGGGTTAGAACTGCTGAGGTGTTCATTCTGCCTTACCAGAGTGACCAGTGAGAATCAGCAAAGTATTAATCACTAGATGACAGAGAGTTTCGTTTTCTTTTTTGGAAACGTTCCAGATGCTATTTTTAGCCCACCACTTTATAACACTCTGTACGCATTAATTGCGCCTAACAATTAAGAGAAGAAAAGAAAACTTATAAACAATGTTAAAACTTAAAATAATATTCAAATGATATCATGATTAATATGATTTTCTTTGTTTCTCTTAATACCCTTTAAAACATTTTGCTTTCAAGAGGATTTTTTTTTTAACAAAAACATGTCTAAATAGGTTCTCTGTAAACATTCATGAAAAGTAATATTTTTCGAATGATTCCTGTTTGCTGTGCATGTGGATGTTTTCATGGAGAACTTGGCTACATGCAAAAAGGCGCCTCCAGTAATATTGTTACGCAAACTCTATTACTATCACCTTGGTATTTGTAATGTACTTGAAAATCCATTTCTGCCATAAATATTCAAATCTGTACCTTTCAGTCCCCGAATATCACCTTTAACAAGATCAGTACCGTTTTGCTTTTGAAATCCAGTAGGCAGTACATTTTGTGCATGCCCTCCACTTTTCCCTTATCATTGCCTAGACACCCTGCAGAATTATGAAAGATGAATTCCATAATTCAATTTTATAATTTCAGATCCCCGCAAAAGATTCTCCAGCACCCGAGCTCCATTGCCAGACCAATTTATCATTCTGGGAAGCAGCCAAAACGAGAGCGAGCTGGCAAACTTTTGCTTTATGAATGAGCACTTGATTTAACTCTTACATTATTTTTCTTGTCAAGAAAGACTGACAGATAGCTTGAAAAAAATTGGGTGAGGTCTTCAGTTTGGTCAGACACACAAGGTTGTAATATGGCCCAGTAGAAATTGATATTTGGGATATATATGTTATTTTTTTAGTAAGTATTAGAATCAACTCCTATTATGGTACAGTATATAGTAATAGTGGAATTGTACTCTGTGTTGTTGGCTAATGTTCCTCAGCCAGCTTTTCACATTTTCATTTATACTACACAAATGGTATGATGTACGACACCCTGTGAGCTGGAGTTTTATATGCTGGAAATTGTATACTGCAGAATTGTTTCTTATTGGGAAAGTGGCCATTGTTTGTTTCAAAAGATAGGTCTCTTAACAGCTGTCTCTGTAGAGCAACTAATGAAGACTCACTGAGCTTTGTCCTGATTTTATATAATATTACAACTAGCAGCATTATCAGTTCTGGGGATTTACCTCCTGCCTTTCCAATTCTTTCATGTAAAAAAATGATGAGATACCTCCACTGGATGGGTGAAGCCAATTACAGAGCAAGAATCTGATGATATTAGCTTGCATGTGATTTATGGAAATTGACCTCTAGCTGAGATGATCATAATTAATCTGCCTCACTTGTGGAAAAGGCCAACTGCTAGTGTGTGTGCATGTGTGATATATTTATATATATATATATATATATATATTTATATATATATATATATATATATATATATATATATATATAAGAGAGAGAGAGAGAGAGAAAGCACAATACATGTAACACACAAGCACACACCGCACACACCACACACATACACACACATATGTCCAATTGTCTGTCTTGCGGTGAGGCTGACTGGATGATCATCCTTTTTCCAGTCATCTTTCTGGCATCCACACTCGTACCTTCATATATGGAAGTGGATATAAAGGGTGGTGTGTGGACTACTGGTGAAAAGGATTTATAAAGAGCCAGCAAAAAACAAAGTAGGAATGGCTAATGGTGGGCTGGCAGAGCTGCGATTGTGAGTCCTCTCCTCCCTGGATTTGGATTAGCATTTGTACAGCTGGCTGACAGCTCCAAACAAGCCCATCAGTGAGTAGCTTTGATCAGCTCAGTCGACGCGGCATTGTAGCTAATGAGGGTGCAGGCACTGCCGCTCCATCCTCTCCATACCCGCCTGTCTGTGGCAGTGCCAATCCACACATACTCATCACAGCGGAGTGTTCCCGAGCTGAACTCACTTGGTCTTCTCACAGATCTATTCCAGCACTACTGCTGTCACCCATCAGTTAAGTGCTGTGGCTTGAGTAGAAACCCTAGCTTTCATTGACGCTTTAGCCTTTTAAAATGTTCTTAAATACATTTAAGAATTTTTTACACCATTAAAACATGTATTTGAATAGTCCAATTTAGACACAAATTAATCCATCCATATTTAGACTGTCAGAAAACAGCATAATAACTGATACTGAGAACCGTGTCAAATAATGTTTATATCACAGTGTTGTTGAACTACAGTAGTGCTGGCTACAATTTTAATCAAGGTTTTACATTATACATACATTTGTGCCTGTGTTTTCCACCACATTTATATTAATGTGTATGTGCCTGTGTTTCCCAGCACATTCATATTAATGCCTTTATGCCTGTGTTTCCCCACACATTTATATTAATATACCTGTTCTAATATGTCGTTTTTTCCTAGTAACATGTACAGTGTAATTGTTATCATAGTAAAGTTTTCTGTGAGGAATTGTTTATTTAACACTTTTTGGAAAGAGTCTCCAGTGTCAAGACTTTATTACAAAGGGCTCAGAAATATGGCAAGCTTCAAGAAGAGAGAAAAATAATAATACTGGCGAGGGAACAACTGCTAGTATTGTTTGAACATACGGGATAACAGGAACTTGTTCCACAAAATCAAACAACTATAAATTGAAAAAATGTATGTTGTTATTTAATACTGGCAAATTGGTACAATGTAAGAGGAATAAAACACATCAGGGGTGTGTTCTTTTTTGAGAACACATCACACCTTCCAGACATTTATTTGTTTATTTTTTTAAAACATCATGACATTCATACTGAATTACTTTCTTCAACAACATGCCACAATACAGTGAATATAAAATTAACATTTTTTTGTAAAATATGAAAAATATCTTTTTTCTACTAGCAAATAACAAAGCTGAAAAACAACTAAATAAAAACAAAAAGAAAGTTTGGTTTCAGAATGGGGTAACTTAGTTGTATAAGTGAGCACCACCCTTAAGTAATCTTGTGTTAAATCATATTTAGCATCTTCTATTTTCATTTTATTCTTTAATCTTCCTTGCAAAAAATCTCCAGAGCCATCACAATGTAATCAGATCTCCTGTGGCCTCTTCGATGCGTTCCACAGTTTTCAGTAGGATTTAGATTTAGAGCTACACTCTACTGTACATCTTCTTCTGAAGCCATTGCTGGAAGTTGAAATGTTTCTTCATTTTCATCTCTTTAACTGAGGCCTGCATGTTTTTTGCCAAAATAGATATTTGGTAAATTTATCCATGATTCCCATGAGTGCAGATATTTTCCAAAATATTTATTTTTAGCAAAGGCTTCTTGTCTCCCTCCCTGACAAGTTTTCGTATTGTCCTTTTGTCGGTTTTCCTTGGGACATCTTGTTTATCCATTTGTAAATGATGGCCTTCACAGTGCTTTGGAAATGTTTTGAAAAGTATTTTGTATTTCTCACCTCAATCAATACCTTTTGACAGTAAGACCCTGTACATGCTTTGTAGGCTTTTTGAAGGCCATGGCTTTATCTGTAGGGTAAAATAAAGAAAATGTAAAAAGAATAAAAAAAAATCTATAAAAATTCAATAAAACTTATTTTGGGGTTAATCTTTGGGGTTATTTGGTTGGGGTTATTCTGATCATTTTAACTGGTAACAACTTCATGATAACTAATTTTGTACAGAAGTCATTAGCTAATTACACTCACTTCCCTTATTATACAAAGGTGTTCCTTTACATTTACATTTACGGCATTTGGCAGACGTCCTTATCCAGAGCATAGTACAACAGTGCTTTTAAGTCTCTATCGATGAATACATTTACAGTGGTTCACTGGGTTACAGAGTTAGAATACCATCAACTTGAAACTCTGTTAAGGGTGTTTTTTTGTTTTTTTTAATACACATACAAGAAGTAGGGAAAAAGTGCTAATTCAAGTGTTTTTATGAAGACACTCTTGAATTATTCAAGTGTTTCATGGTTTTAACCATCATTTGGAGATAGCCAGCTGTTCAGACATCTACAGTAGGAGAAGTTCATTCCACCACCTCGGTGCCAGAAGAGTAACGAGTCTTGTTGTATACCTACCTCTTATCCTAAGAGATGGTGGGACCAGTCGAGCAGTGCTGGTAGCTCTGAGGGTTCGAGGTGCAGTGTGAGGAATGAAAAGAGCTTTGAGGTAAGAGGGAACTGGTCCATTTTTGGCTTTGTAGACAAGCATTAGTGTTTTAAATCTAATTCGTGGAGCTACCGGAAGCCAATGGATGGAGCGCTGCAGTGGGATGGTAGGCCTATGTGAGATTTTAAAAACAACATGAAAACAAGTTGTGCAGCTGCATTTTGGATCATTTGCAGAGGATGAATTGTGTTCATAGGTAGACCTGCCAGCAGTGAGTTGCAGTAGTCCAGTCTTGAAATGGCAAGATACTGAACAAGTACCTGAGCAGCCTGTGTGGAATGATGTTAAAGAAACCTACATGAGCGTGTCGCATTAGCAACATGTGATAAAAAGGACAGCTGATTGTCCATTTTTGTTGTTTTTTATTTCATCTTAAAAGTGGAAATAATTTATATTGGTTTAATTTTTGCATAACCAAAACCTACATGCATTTTATATGTCTGTTGGTATCTATAGAAAGTCCATATGAACTGGAGTTGACATTGTGTCAAGGGACTAGGGATGAGCTGGTAGTCTACAGAGGATTTAATAAAAGTTTAAAGCTATAAATAGTAGGTGCAATGTATAGGCTGGTTCAGGACGGTCACCTTACAGGTTGCTGTCAGTCTATAGATGTTTTTTAATTAAAATAGTGTTTTATCCAAATAAAGTGTCAACAATTGTCCTTGTGCAGTTGATTCAATTCCACCCAATTTTTGTTTAATTCAGGAAAACATGAGACTGGATGAATGGGGTCTTTGCAGTGAGTGTCTCCCCTCTTTATGTCTCCTGTCTCTCTTCACTGAGCTTGAGGCGCTAGTGCATAAATGAAGTCTATGCTTCAATCCAGAATGGATGTGTGGGGAAACGCAGGCACAAGAGGCACAAGAGTGTGTAATATTGATTTTGTTTAATTAGATTCCTATCAAGACCCTGAGGTTTGCATCTAAGTTGCAAGCCTCAGAATTGAAGTACAGAAATCCACTTTTCAAATAAATACAAAATCTCATTTTTTTATGGTTTAATATTTGACAGGGCTGGAAGTTGGATATTAGAATGAACACTTCTCTCTCATCTAATTTCTCTTTTTCTCTTTTTATTCCTCATTCAGTTCTTGTAGAAGATATAAACTGCAAGGTAAATGTTTGGAATATTTCTATATTGTGTATACACAGATCAGACATACTGTAGCATTAAAATGGCTGTCAGGTGAAGTGGATAACATTGAATGTCTTGTCCCAATGGCACCTGTCAAGCGGGTGGGATATATTAGGCAGCAAGTGAAGAGACAGTTCTCAAAGCAAATGTAAGGATGGTGACTTTGACAAGCTCCAAATTATGATGGCTGGACGACTGAGTCAGTGTGTCTACAAAGCGGCAGCTCATGGGCGCCCAAGGCTCAATGATGCGCATGAAGAGCAAAGGCTGGACTGTGTGGTCAGAGTACAAGTACACTCCTTCATAACAACGGTATTCCCTAATAGCAGTGGCTTCTTTCAGCAGGATAATGCTCCCTGACACACTGCAACTGTTCAGAAATAGTTTTCTGAGAAAGAGTTCAAGGTGTTGACTTGGCCTCCAGATTTTCCAGTCATATTGAGCATCTGTGGTATGTTCAATTCAAACAAGGGAACCTACACAATAGCCATGTGGTTTCAATGTTATGGCTGATTTGTGTATATACAAATGATTTGATACATTTAGACCTAGCTTTTAAAATTTATTTGAACAAAAATGGTGTTCAATATTTTCCAAAGATCCTAACCTTCTTGAAATTATAGATAAAAAACGTGAAAACATTGCCCCAAGAAAAGTCTTTGTCCTTTTTATAATCCCTGTGTCTCTATAAAATTGGAAGAGAGTCATAGGGGCAACTCACTGTACTGCAATTTGGGGTGATATTAAATCTTATGGACATTTTGTTCTGTATGAGCCAGAGCAGCACTCACTCAGTCATGGACTATGGCTTCCCATTCTACCAGCTGAGTGACACCCAGTTTTCTTTTTTAACAAAGGTCCATGCATTCTCATGTCCTCTCTGTCTCTTGACTAGTAGGACCCTTCATGTCACTTCTTTCTTTTAAAGATGTTAATTGCATTCATTAAATTTCACTATAAAGTGGAAAGAGATATTTCTGATTGCCTGGAGTGACACCTTAAGTCAAGAAGATTTTTTTTTTATTTATTTAATTAATTTCTTAAAGAACCCTTCCCCAGCAGGCAGGTCCATTGTAGGCAGCTCTTTGTCTTGGATTAGTCCTTGTCATTTTGGAGGTGGTATTGTGGCTATCCTTAATTGCTTAGAGATTTAATCGGTGTCTTTTTTAAGCTTTGAGGCATTAAAAACACACCTTTCCAGAGGGTTGTGGGTGCGAGTGCATGATGGACCATACAGTAGGTAAAGGTTTGGGTTTGGTTTGCTGCAATTAGGAAGGGGAACAAGACAAGGTCCTGTCATTTACTTAATTAACCTAGGTCAATTTCATGGTCCTTGATCACACAACTAATAGTCACACTGAATGATGAACTCTTAGTCATGGAATTTATATCAGTATTTAGGATTTGTAAGGAAATTTAAGAATAGAAATAAAAATGAGCCCTTAGTGAACATCACATGCATAAAATAATAGCACAGCTTTCAGCTAGTATATAGACCATATTAATGTTTTAAGTACTCCTATTTATACAGCATCTTCTATTTTATATCTTTGTAATAATACTAATAGAGCATCTACACAAACAATTAAGTTTAATGTTATAAATCCAATCCGCCTAGAGCAATTTCAATATAGTATAGTATCATTAAAAGAGAAATACGTTGTTCTTTTCACTGTAACCCCTTAATACCTGCAGTTTAAAACACCAAAGAAACATTATCATTAACATATTATTGGTTTTAAGTAGAAAGTTAAGGCTATAATCACAATAGATAGCTCTTTGTGTTTCTTTTTAAAACATGTAATGAAACTGTCCATGATCATGTGTTAGCATCCTCAAGCAAAACATGCTCATTAATCGATTTATCACTTAATGAATGAGGGCCATTAATTGATCAGCCATGATGGTAATTTGCTCTCTCACCTCAGTTATTGCTTGTCTTTTTCCAAGATGAAGGAGCTCAGAGGGGTGTTGGGTGGAACCAGCAGATAGCTTCACTTGCTGTTGCACACTATTGATTTGACACACCCCCCACACAGCTAAGCTCCCACCCCTACACCCCAATCATGTCCCCTTCCAAATGGGAAAAGCTGCCGAAACATTTCTTTCTTTGCTCCCAGCAGACCCTGTTCCCAAAATCTATTAAAGGAAATAAATAAAATGCATTCATTAATAGAGTTTGTTGCTTTTTTAGCTGGCTCTTCTGGTGTTCTGGGTGGGGAAGTGGATGTAGAGGTCTTAAGAGTGCAGGACAGGCTGAGCTCTCCAGTGGCCTCACCTATTAAGGCTGCATGTTGCTGTGGAAGATGTGAGGTACATTTGCATAGAGTTGCAAACTGCTAACACTGATGTCTGAGTCACCTTCCCAAACAAGTTAGGACGTTGAGGAGTTTTGATCAGTATGACAGTTTATTCACAGTAGGGGTGCAGTGCAATGTCACTATTTGCATCTGCTTCCGTTTTATTGCTACTGATATGTATATCTATATTTACATTTTGGATTTAAAGTATTTGTGATCCTAGTCTGGAGCTGTCCATAATATTTTCTGTGAATGAATTTTGTTGGTACTATTGGCAAAAAATTTTGGAGTAAAATGCCTTTTTCCCACAAACTGACTGCTTGCCTGCATGAAAGCACAAATCTCTCATTTGCATGACCTTGTAGTTGTTTTGTGAGATTCCTGTCCTTGTGATCAACTGTAGTCTAAACCAGATGCCTTGTGAATCTTTCTTGCAACCTTCTTAAAAATAGAAAAGTGAGGATCCTCTTACTTTCCAGATTTTTACTTGTTTAGAGCACATTATCTGTTCATTCCACATAATGTATTCATATTTGGTTACATCCCTGATGTACAGATAACTTCTAATCTTACTAATCTGATTTCTTTAGTCAACACATCTCTCTCTCTCTCTCTCTCTCTCTCTCTCTCTCTCTCTCTCTCTCTCTCTCTCTCTCTCTCTCTCTCACACTCACTCACTCACTCACTCACTCACTTTCTTTTCTCCCACCTCCCCTAAGGTGCATGGGTAGTGGATTTACAGCGGCTGCCATGCCATCTCGGCCCCATCCATAAACAACCGGCACTCCTACCTCACGTGCCTCCACATCGTCACGGCAACATCCATCATCAAAACTCTTAAGACAGTCATCCTCTTTCATAAGGAGGCTTCCTCCAGAGCCTTCACGGACAGCCTGCGTAAATCATGAACGAGAGAGAGAGAGAAAGAGAGAGAGAGAGAGAGAGAGAGAGAGAGAGAGAGAGAGAGAGAGAGAGAGAGAGAGAGAGAGAGAGAGAGAGAAACAATGAAAATTGCTGCTAGCTGAAGAAAAGAACTGTGCTGTCCTTCTGTAGCCCCTAGCAGTGATATACAGTATGGTACTGAGTTTTTTACATTTACTACCTGCACTATGCAGGCAGTGGGGAAGCTGTGATCAAATATGCAGCAATAACACCCTGAGTCATACAGATGCACTCCATCAGTGCACAGAATACCACAGGCATTCTGAGGCCTTATAAAGAGAGGAGAAATGAGCTATGGGAAAGTGTGGAACACTGCAGTGCTGCATCCACACCATACCGTGCGCGTCTGCAGCTGTAGCTGGCGTAACTCAAATTCCCACACATCTTAATCAAAACTGTGCTGCGACTGCACTGGTCACAGAAGGAGGTTCCTGTATTGTGTGGTTTTATGGCTATATGAATGCAACCCCCTGAGTACTCTTGGATGGGATAAGGGTTTTGAAGATGCTGTTCCTATGAAGGACTAGTTCCAGCTATCAGAACCAATGTGACTCTCTCAGTCTATCGCAGCTAAAATGATGATTAAAGGGTCCTGGCCTTTAAATAGACAATCCTGTTGACCCAATTTAGAGCAACAATCAATGCGCCACTCACCAGATTAATTGAGACGCGTCTGATTGATTTTTGTTTTCCCTTTTCTAAAAGCAACCTCCACAAAGTGTGGTCCTGTGAAGGATGGGTTCATGGTCCCTAGAACAGGGGCAGAGATCAGGAAGGTCATCCCTCTCCTAATGTAGATAATGTTAACCTTGCAGGCCTTTTTTTTTTTCCCAAGTGTCATTAAGTAGAAATAAGAAGGCATGAAAATCACATGCAGAATAAAGGATAACAGCTGGATACCTACAGTATAATGATGTAGTGTTTTGCTGGATCTACTTAGTCATTGCAAATTATTATTATTATTATTATTATTATTATTATATTTATTTATTTATTTATTTATTTATTTATTTATTTATTTATTTATTTATTTATGATCACCTTTATCTATAATAAAAATGTTTCTTACCTTATTGGATTAGTCTTTTCCTGTATGAGAATGCTCCCATCCACAGGGCAAGAGGCTTCACCTCATTACAGTCACCATATTTCAACAAAGAAAACAGATTGGAGATTTTGTACTGATGTTTTCAGACTGTAGTATCCACTACCATAAAACCCACATGAAACAAACAATTAAAGACATATTTTGTGTAAGAATAGTGTTTATGGCAAATGCAATATGCATTGTTCTAATGGACTAGTCAAGAAGTTCTAAAAATTAGGCCAGGAATGACTTCAAACCCCTTGGCCATCGAGGACTGCAGGGCTCTGATTGTGAATTTCTGTTTGCACGATAGATTTTCACTTATGACACAAAACATTACAGAGATTGAATATCTAGGTAAGCACTGTACTTAATGCTAGCGTCTAATCAGACCAGTTCCTCTCCTGTCCTGCTTTCAGTTGTCCTAAATGGCTCATCAATAAGCCATATGCTTTACTGCTGAGATCAATCAACTCTTTTACCTAGAGCTTCACTGATGAGAGGTTAGCCTTACTAATGACTTAAGAGGTGATCCATGATCTTATTACGCCAAACATATGAGTGCTGTTTGGCTTCCTAACATTCAATAACATTCAAGCCATTGATAATGGGCGTTGTATTGCATGTGCGTGAGTTAGTCACCATATGATGCGATCAGTGCGTGTCAAATGACCAAATATTAGTATCCATTTGAAGTAAAAGTCATCTCGATGCTAATATTTGGTCATTTGACACGCACTGATCGCATCATATGGTGACTAACACATGCACACGCAATACAACGCCCATTATCAATGGCTTCCGAATGATTGAGTGGCCAACAAGGAATGATTCATTACAATTTGACCTTCAGTGCGTATTTTGTGTAGAAAAAAAGATTTCAAGAAGCTCAACATAATCAGGCAAGTACTGGTCATTACACAAATAGGCATGGCAAGTATGTGCAAAGTAGCAATGGTATTGTTAAACAAGACAAGGTGTTGAGTAGTATCATGGCAGCCAGGGACAACAATGTTCAGAATAAACAGGAGAGTTTCCAGGACTTCTAAATGTCATTAAGACTTTTATGTTTTTATATATGGTAGCACCGATGTGAATGACGGCTTGTACTAGTATACACAAGCTTCTACATTTTCAGAAAATGTAATTGCATAAATTAACATCCTTAGCGGGGGGCACTGTGGCTTAGTAGTTAGCACGTTTGCCTCACACCTCCAGGGTTGGGGTTCGATTCCCGCCTCCGTCTTGTGTGTGTGGAGTTTGCATGTTCTCCCCGTGCCTCGGGGGTTTCCTCCGGCTACTCCGGTTTCCTCCCCCGGGCCAAAGCCATGCATGGTAGGTTGATTGGCATCTCTGGAAAATTGTCCGTAGTGTGTGATTGCGTGAGTGAATGAGAGTGTGTGTGTGTGCCCTGCAATGGGTTGGCACTCCGTCCAGGGTGTATCCTGCCTCAATGCCCGATGACGCCTGAGATAGGCACAGGCTCCCCATGACCCGAGATAGTTCGGATAAAGCGGTAGAAAATGAGTATGAGTGAGTGAGTGAGTGAGTGAGTGAGTGAGTGAGTGAGTGTGTGAGAGAGAGAGAGAGAGAGAGAGAGAGAGAGAGAGAGAGAGAGAGAGAGAGAGAGAGAACATCCTTAGCCATTCTCTATTCTTAGAAAAACTTTGGTTTTTATTGGTTTCTATACTGGGGTTCTTCCATGAGGAAAAAGCTCATTAAGGGTTCTAATTTTCCTGAGAATGTTATAAAGAATCCCAACTTAGAAGTAATAATCAGTCATTGCTCTACCCTCTATGGTCAAAGTAAAAATAAAGAGATTTGATTAGAATTTATAACTGGTCACTGTTTAATGTTGGTCAATGATTTGCATTTGTGTCTCTTTGTTTCTTGCGTCTGCCCACCCTTCCTCTCTTTTATCCCTCATGGTATTGTTGCAGCTTTTTCTAAAGGTAACGCTGGTTTATGAGTGATGGACCAAGCCCCGAAAGCCACATAGTTTTAATTAACAACATGTCACCTGGTGGCCTGTGGTCCCAGGTGCAGGTAAGGCCATCTTAAAGTCTGTTTGGGCTACTTTGAATGCAGGCTGTACTGACAGTAATGGTCCGCTTAAAAGTCAGGAGGTTGACAGTAGCGGCACTTGTGGCATTTTTAGGCCTTCTCCTCCTTGATGAAAGGTCAAGGAATATGGTGCACTAGAGAAAGTACACAATAGATAATAAGAGATGTTGGCTTATTATCTTACCGCAGTGTTTGCATGTGTGTGTATTAAAGTCTCTGTGTAAAGAGACTCTTAAAATTGCCAGATTACACGAAGGCAGAATCAGTTATGCTTAATTTCTTCATTAGTGGTGTTACCACTGCTGCTCAACTAATGTAAACAAAGCTGGCATACCTGGAACATGTTCACTTATTTAATCAGAGGTGAAAATTAAATTCTAATTTGATTTCTAGTTTTAATTTCTTGCAGAGTTTACACTGGACCCCCAAGACACCTCTCGAAAAATGCATTAGCCTGAGAAAAACAAGAAAGTCTCACATTTATGACTCGCATTAGAAGTGGTTTGTTTAGCTGGAGGGAACAACACCTTCGGTTGTCAGATCATTTGAAGCCCCAGCTGGGAATCGAACAAGTGCTTATCGCGTGTGGTCTGTTCCCTAATCACCTGGTTTCGAGTGCTGGCCTTGCATGGCTGTGTTTGGGAAGCTGAGGCTCAGGAGTTAATGAGGGCTGCTTGTGATGCGTGTGTGTGTCCAGCTTGGGGTAAAGATCGTGGCGTCAGCGTTTCAGACTCAGTTGTCCGGGGGGTAGTGGTTTGCAGGTAGGCTGTGTGCGGCGGCCCGCACTCTGATTTATGGTGGTGTCAGCTCGTCTGGCCGTGGGTTGAACCCACAAATCTCAGCACCTTTAAATCATTGCACTGTAGAGCCTGGGGGGAGGGCAGAGTGGGGTAGGACGGAGTGTTAGAGGTGTGAGAAAGATGGGGGTAAGAGGATGGGGTGATCGTCTTGAGTGCTGACATCTATTGAGCACCAAGCAGTAAGCAAACATAAATTCATATAAACTCACTCATATAAACTCGCACACACAACCACAACATCTATGCATACAATGATGCAGACAACACCGCCTCTTCTCTTTTATCTATCCATCTACATCATGCCTCGCTCAGTGTCTGTCATTCAGTAGTAGGCGTCATAGATCACCTACTGTCAGAAGGCCCTATCAGTTGCCTTTCCTGCTGACAGCTCTCCCACGCTTTGATGGAAGAGAGTTTAGTCAATTTCTAAATCCTTGAACAGATACATTAGGTTCTGAGAATGTAAACTTGCTGTCGTTGTTCTGAATTGATTCATTTCAATGTGCCCACTATACACAGGAATGATAATTGGATTGATGAGGACGCTGGACAAAAAATGGATTACATGAGGCTTGACTTGGAATTGATTCAAGATTAGATTAATTTATTTGAACTGTTTCAGCAAAATTTGGCAATGATGTTCATTTGTGTTTTATGTTGAAAGGTTTGAGCTAAACACTTTAGTGCTGCTGTAGTCCAAGTTTGCTTTACTGCAGCATGAGAACAAAGTTGTTGCAAATTTACTACATAAAGAATACACTGTCATTTTGAATCAAACGTGAAAAACAACAACTGTATTCATTTTGAAACCGTTCCAGTCAAATATACAGTAGAAATGGTCATGTTTTTTTTTTTTTTAATACATTTTTTTTTAATATTATCTAGTATTATTAGGACTTTTTATGCCAGCATTGTTCAAGGAAGAAACAAATCTGTACATTTCAGTCTTCCAGTGTGTAAAAATATCCTACTTTAGCATGAGCATGCAGAATCTGATTTTCAATAACTCTTCCGAGATCTGGCATGACATAAAAATGTCAAGGTTATTCATAAGACATGTTATCAGGTTTAATATGCTTGATTCAGCAATGCCAAGTCCCCTAGGGGTTTTTCATATCATTTTTATCTGTGCATTTTGTACAGTATCACGGTGTGCTTTGGATTGTCCCTGAGGGGGTTAGTTGATGTTAATGTGTAATGTACTTACCTGGTTAAGATTTATGTATTCATTGATGATTATTGTTAAAACATACTGCATTTACCAAGACTTGGGGTTGCATTTTTGACAGGATTCAGAATGCAGTAACTCAACATCCGAGTTACATCTAAAATCTTTTTAACATACCAGTAAAAACCCATGCTCACATGGATACTTTTTTCATTATTCATCAACATAAAATATGCAAACATTCCATATATATATAGCATGTTTGCATGTTTTATGTCTGTGTGTGTGTCCATTTTATTCATGAGCAAACAGTGAAAATATCTATCTGTAGTAATAATCAGGGGGAAAAAGTGTTTGATTTCCCAAATGGATAAACTGGATGGAATTTATACACTCAACCTGGTGTGTTTCATGTTTGCCATGTTATCTAATTGTGGACTGATTAAATGTAGACATGCAGGCTGAATGCAGCAGGACTTTTTAATGAATTTTCTTGCAAAAAAAAAATGGAGTGGCTTCACATGGAAATACAAAATGCCAGAGTCCGTGAGCAGCTGACCCTGACATGTCCCTGACATGACCCTAACACTGCTACTACTGCAGGCTTACTCGATAGATAGATAGATAGATAGATAGATAGATAGATAGATAGATAGATAGATAGATAGATAGATAGATAGATAGATAGATAGATAGATAGATAGATAGATAGATAGATAGATAGATAGATAGATAGATAGATAGATAGATAGCAATGTGCTCAATAGTCATGTTTTAAGATGGCTTCTTTTTATTGCACCGCTAATGTGTTTTACAAAAAGACTAATGTAGTACTTACCTTCCATTCTGTATTCCATTAAAGAATTAGTCTGAATTGGTTTAGACATGCAGCGGTGTCAACCGCACAATCACGCCTATAATGGTTGTACATTTTTACTGTTTAAATACATAAAATGTCTGCCTAATTTAACACTAAATAATAATTGCAGACCTGCATGATAACATAATTGCTTATCTTTTATATTCTATGGCAAAGTGCCGGCAATCCTTTGAGTGTCAGATCCATTTATTAAGTCCTCCTTCATGCAAACCCTCCCAAATGAGATAAGTGCTTTGTTCCTCATCACAGTTTTGCTTACACAAAACAGAATATGGGGCCAGGTCTGTTTTAAGGCCTTTTATTCGGTTGCTCTCTGTGGTAAAAATATAAAACGTAGTGCCTGAGGTCTGTCTTTGCTCAATCATAACATTTGTGTATGTAAGTAACACTATAAACAGACAGTTTTATAACAGACAGACATACAATATTTCTTATTTAGTTTTTAAGTACATGTATGTTAGATGATGCCTTAGATATCTTGCATTCCTTTGGCACATCAATTTTGCATTTCCAGGAGAATTAACATGATGCATTGTAAGTGATGCATAATATGAAACACAAATTATGATTCTGCTGTTTTTTCTTTTAAAGGCACTGGTGTCACTGCCTTAAAATGTAGAACACCTTCTCAGAATTAGTATCAATATGATCCTGGTTGCATTGGGTTGGCAGCCCATCCTGTGCGTCACCTGCCTTGTACCCTGAGTCCTCTGGAATAGGCTCCAGGTTTCTCACGATATACATTATACAGTACATATAGGCATAAGTATAATCATCCCTAGAATATGCTCACAGAGTAAAAGTTTATGTCACTAAGTTCTGCAAATATTATGTGTACATTTTTGACATTTAATTACAACTTCACAGTTTATACAAATGTTGTTTATTACATGAGAATTCCGGTTAAATATATTTGCTGCTATCCTGCAAATTAGTCAACTTTCTAATTATCATTAACTGTAGTCTAGTTACCTTTTTTGTCCTGAGAGAAATTACACATATAGGCCTATTGGCAATGTCAGAAGCACATATTGTTTCTGCCTATGTGATGTATGTTACAGCCAACCTCTTTCTTTCAAATACGTTTATAGCCAATTTAGTGAGTTGGTTATAGGATTGTGTTACACGTACCATGCACTGGCTCCTTCATTATTCTATTTCCTGCTGAGGTATGAAAGCTAATTCCATGATGTTTAAAAGTGTTCTATTGCTATGGGCATTGGGAAATAAGAAATGATTAAGAGCACTCCCTTTACAGCCAAATAAAGGTGAATTCGGGTGATGTGGGACATAAGGTGATATGCACATGTAGCTTTTGAAAAGAGAATAAAACATAGATAGAAGAGAATTTCTATAAAATTCTGTAAATTATAATGCAATAAAAATAGAATGAACTATACAGGTGCGAAATGGAAGGAAGTATATTGAAAAATATTAAAATGTATATATGAAAACAGAACAGTAGTAAAAGAGTATTATTGATTATTAATGCAGACTATTGTGCCTAAAGTTCAGGTTTGCCGATATAATGTACAGTGAGCAGTATATGTAGTGAAATTATGTTTAATTAGAATTAGACACATTTTAGAGACCTAATCTGCTTGAATATATAATGATACAGATGCTCCAAATGAACCAATTGATTCATTCCTCTTCAGTAACCAATTTCTCCTGGTCAGAGTCACAATGGATCTGAAGCTTATCCCAGGTTCACTGAGCATGAGGTGGGAATTCACACTGAATGGGATGCCAGTGCATTACAGGTTACAAAAACCCATTATTCAAAATGTAATTAAACTACTGCTCATTAAATGAAACGATTAATTAAAGCTTTGGTATTAATGAAAAAAGTAAGGTTATATAGGCATTATAATATAAAAACACTCCCATGGTGTTTGTTTTATTATCTAAATAAATATTGTACATTACAATGCAGTACATTGTGGCTTGTTAGTGTTTGGATTTATAGGAGCTCTAGATGCCAGGACCTGATGCCAAGAGCCTTAAATAGTCCTAACATTAGGAAAAATCAAATAAAGAATAATAATAATAAAAAAAAATTCTCTCTGCTTATAAAGTAGGAATAAAAAAAAGATTTTCTAAACTAATACATGAATGTCCCATAATGCCTTATGAGAGCATCAATTTGTTTTGGCAAAGTTGATGCCAAATGGTTGGTAATTTCTCTGTGATATCTACATTTGTTCTCTTGATATGACTGGACATCATAGGAATGTTTGATGGATTCACAATGTCCGAAAATGATTCTAAACTTAGTAAATGAGGTGAATGTTTAACATGTTAAAGAACTGAAAATTGTCACTGATGGCCTGACTTCATCCTGCTGAAATAAAATACCAAATTCACAAGCTAATGTGTACAGATCACTGGAACTTTTGTTTGTGAGTCGTGAACATATCATGATAACTAAAATGTTTTATTTATAGGATTGTTTATAGGATGTGTAGGGAAAATTCAAAATGCCAGCTGTTATGTGCTCCGTCTGATGTTTCAAGGTGTGCTAATGAAAGTATGCAGCTGGGACTGCACTGTATTTCTCAAATAGCAGAAATACTTCTATATACTGTGTATGGGAAGTTTGGGACCATATGGACATTTATTACAATTACATTTATATATCTACATGTGTATACCTGTATATATACAATACTACATAATGATATTAACAAATGTAGGTGGGATTCTTAGATTTTCCTAGATCTTCTTCTTCTTCTTCTTCTTCTTCTCTTTACATTCTTCAAACCAGATGTAAAAAAAACATCATCCACCCCTCTAACTTTCTTGCACCATCAACCAAATTTTGATGTACATTTGATGTACATTACTAATAATTTGTTGTTGTTTTTTAACTGGATCCATGAATCATAAGTGGATTTTTATATTCCCAAGCGTTCGAGCAGTTCTAACAAAATCAGTAGGTATATAATAAGGGTATGAGATGTTTTACAGCAATATTTTGCTGTCTGCTTTGGGTTTGAGACCCACTTTTAAGCACCAAGAGAGGTTTTGTTTCACTTGTATTCTTGGAAGCACAAATTCAATATGCCTATATTTAACAATAACGCTTGAAGCACTTGGCATAAATTAAGGCTTCTTGCATGGTTTTCATGGCATTTAGTCCACAAGATACTTATCCATATTGATTATACATTCTGGCCACTAGGTACAATAATGCTAAAGGTTATTTAATCATTTTTAATCAGCATCTGTTACAGCCAGACATCATAAAATGTTGATCATACATACATGTAGTCATGGACATGGCTGACAAAATAATGATTGAAATTAACTGATCAAAATTGTAATCCACTCTCAATCTATCTAAAGATTTTGAGTAGATATTGCAGTTCAACAGTCACTCAAAATTTGAACCCCTTTTTTTTTTTTTTTTTACTTACTGCTTAAATATTGACTAGAAGAAGCACTGATGTAACATACTGGTGATTTAGGCCATAGCTGGAACTGTTACCAAGTGTCTTTATCCTCCAGGTATAATAAAGCAGGTCAAGTGGGTTATTGTATCAGATATATTATTATTACTTATAACTTGTATACATTAAATTGAAATATAATTTCTTCAGTCCATCATTGGGCATCATAAAATAAACCAATACTTAAATTATGAGCAACTAATATCGTAAGAGACATAACTGAGATTTTCTGCAATATAGCCCTTGACAGGATTGGCTAAATGGAGCAGTGTACAATTCGTTTTTTAGTACTTATCTCATTAAAGTAAATTAATTATGGATTTAACAACCCTCATTCTTTCACCACTGTTTTGTTTCTTTTTGTTTTGTTTTTCACACCACATATTTTTGAGGAAATCTGTTAAAGGGGTGTTTCAAGCATCTTTGAGACCTAGGACCTTTATTTGTTTGTTTGTTTAAATATATATTCATTCATTCATTCATTCATTCATTCATTTTCTACCGCTTTATGTGTTATGCTAACCACTAAGCCACTATTATACATATCTATCTATCTATCTATCTATCTATCTATCTATCTATCTATCTATCTATCTATCTATCTATCTATCTATCTATCTATCTATATATATATATATCTATATCTATATCTCTCTATATATAAGCAAGCCATAAATGAGAAGAAGAGGTGATTCCTACCCATGTTTTCTCTGTGTAACGGAGGACTTGATTACAAATGTTTGATGCTTTTAATGTGTTAAAAGGAAGCATCAACCACGGCACTTCACATCCTAACCAAAATGATTATTGCCTGGAGAAACATGCCATGCCTCATCAAGTAAATAAGATCCCCCACTTTTTCCTTTATGTAAAAGTGCATAAGTACTGATAACACTTAGAATAGTGTCTAAAAATTACTCATTTGCTTAATGATTCTAATTAATAAGAGTGATTAAAATTGAGCCTTGTGCATGGTGGCTGGGAGGGTATTGTTCTGACCTAAAAATCTTTACTTACATGTGCATATGAATTACAGCATTCCATCATGTGATGTCTTTATTGTTAATGTTGCTACTAGCGCTTAGACCCCTTCCACTAATGGAGAAAAACAAAAGCTCTAGCCATGTACGCTCCGTGCTCTTCCCTTCTGTTGCAGGGCTAAATGTGGCCTTACGCAGCACTTATGGAAAAAGGATGCCTGTCATAGCCCCAGGCCTGGTGGATGTGGGTGCTAAGTACTGGAGCAGCAACAGCCCTCCGCTTCCTTCCCAAATGAGAGCTGACACCTGAGCCGAAGCATTGCCTCATAATCACACAGTTTCTCATGTGCAGTCTTCCAAATTCAGCACTTTCTGCTAAGCTACTGCAGATTTTTTTTTTTTTTTTTTTTGCTGGCATTTGTTTTGGAAATACTGTCTGTTGTATTCAGTGAGTGCAACTGGGTCTTAGATACAAATAACAAAGGCCTGGCTCAGGCTAACATTTTCTGTGTACAATGAAGGATGATGTCTGTGTAGCTTTAGAAGTCCCCGTGTTTGTTTGCCTTCTGGCGTTTGTGTTCGGTAGCTGGGCCGGTGTTTTTAGGATGCAGGTCATGTCTGTTTACAGTATGCAGTCCTTGGCTGTGTTTTCCCACTGCTCAAACCTCCAACCACCCTCTTCCTCCTCCTCCTCCTCCTCCTCCTCCTCCTCCTATTTACTCCTGACCATGGTTATATAGCTAGACATCCAACACAGTCTCAGTCTTTTCCTCTCTCTCTTTTTCCCTCACTCCCTCCCCTCTTGCCTGATTCATTTTCTACTACCGCAATTACCAGGATTGATACTCTCAGGGTCCACTTCCACTGCTCCCAGTTTTACAGCAGACCCTTATTTATTCGTTTGTTTCCTGTTGCCTTTCCAGCTTAGATCATCTTGGGCCTGATTGAACATTTGCCCCAAAGTGCTTTTAGCAGAAATGAGTCGAACCCCACAGCAGAGCAGGAGTGAAAGCAGGCTTTGTGAATGGCGTCTTGGTTTGAGTTATTGCAGTGGGGCTGGATGGAAAAGTCAGGCAGGAATGGCGTATGAGTCTACTGGAGGTTTCAGTCTTGGCAATACATTGATCAGCCTGGAAGCATTTTCAGTCTAACAGCTGGACTTTGAAATTGTAGCTGAGCCAGAATGACCCCTTTATCTCCTTACTAAAGAACACTCTATTAGTTTTCTCTCAGGATATTTTTTTATATATAAATTTACAGCATGTTGTGTGATTCAAGCGGACCAGAAGGCAAATTCCCTTCCCAATTCTATTAGTGCACAAGCACTAGTACCAGCAGCTGTAATACTGAAAGAAGCAATCTTTGTTTATAGTTCTATCTTCCATTCTCATACACCTCCCTCTTTTTTTTTGCTCTCTTTATCTCCATTAGGGTCAGAAAAGCCTTGCCGGAGCGATCATCTTGTTAATAACAATATTTGTATGTTTCTAAACGGCCCTCTTATCAATGCATGGCTCCACAGTGAAGTGTCAGAGGGTGAGCGGATAAGCCAGCTTTCGGGTGGTGGGATTCTATTTCGTCTGATAGGCCTCCCCAGTGGATTAATTAAGTGTTGTGAGAGAGGGGTACAGTGCAGTCTGGCTAGACCACAGAGGTGTAATTCTTTCTGCCAGGCACTGCTGCTCGACGGGCAGGTTAAGGCACAGATTAAGGGTTGCGTAGCTGGCACAGAGAGCGGAGGGAGGAGGCGGGCACCTCATTAGGCTTCACTCCCACTGTGTTTGGGGAAAGGAAGAAAGGAAGGCGCAAACAGAAGGAAAATAAACAACATTGTGGTTCACAGGGAGACCTGAGTACTTGCCAAGAGCTGCTTCAAAAAACAGGTTTTGAGTGGCATAGGAGGTCACCTACAAGTTCTGTTTAAACACCATTTTGTCTGTGGAGACACAGAGGACATGTCGATGAGACAGGTTCAGGCTAGATGATTCAAACAGGGAAAGATGATGGGTGAGGAGATTAAATGATACTCATATCATAAAATTATATTATAATACATATTTATTAATGATTGTGAGTTTTTGAACAGTTTGAACTGTTCATTGAGTCTGGTTCCTCTCAAGGTTTCTTCCTTTACCATCTAAGGGAGTTTTTCCTCACCACGGTCACCCGAGTCACCTCAGACTTGCTATTTTGGGATAAATACATAATCATTTAAATATATCTAATATTAATCTTGAATTTTGTATTCTATTAATCTTTATATTATTCTTTATATTAACATTTTGTTCTATGTTTATGTTCTGTAAAGCTGCTTTGAGACAATGTCAATTGTAAAAAAAAGCGCTATCCAAATGAACTTGAATTGAATTGAATTGAATTTTTTATCTAAAAAATTATACCCAAAAATTTGAAATTGTAAAATGTTTTTTTTCTCCTGTTCAATAAAATTAAACATAACCCCTAACCCTTGTTTTAACAATTTAATATATTTTTATTTTATCTATTTTTAATGCAACACAGATTTTGTTGGTAAACTTTGAGCTTCTGCTCTATATTTTGGTACAAATTATGTGTGTGAGTGTATGTGTACATGTGTATGTGTACATATTCGAGGTGTGTATGTTCTCAACCGGTTCTGACCCCTCCAGTAATTAGTAAAAGTAGTGAGGAGCTCCCAGACCACTGAATGACCCCTTTCACCCCACTGTGCACCTCTGTGCTCCCTGCCTCCTGGAGCTCACCAGATTTTCCCCAGCCTTCCTACCTGCAATTAACCTCCCACACCCCTAGCTCTATACCACTGAGAAATGAGCAGCCTGCACTCTAATTACTCATCTCATACTACTCTTTTATCTGTCTCATTACTCATAAGTAATTGAGGATCCAAGGATATGCTTAACTCATTTTAACTTTTCACTGAGTCTTTGTAAATTTGTAAAGTGGGTTCAGTGTGTTGCAGAATGGGATTGTGCAGACATGGTATAGAAAATCCTGACCTCCCAAAGAATCCCCAATCCCACCCCTCTCTGTATTCAGGACCACATGCCTTACAAAGAGAACGTATTGAATTTAAGGTAATAAATCACCCAAATCCTTATCTTTTATTCCAGGCAGTGTTAAATACTGGATATCTAAAGGTAAGATGGTGGCTTGCTCTTTAACATTAATAAGAACTCAGCATGGCCATGCCTGTCATCTTATTAAGAGCACTGCAGCTAAATGTGATCATTATCTCTGGTGAAAGTGTGTGTGTGTGTGTGTGTGTGTGTGTGTGTGTGTGTGTGTGTGTGTGTGTGTGTGTGTGTGTGTGTGTGTGTGTGTGTGTGTGTGTGTGTGTGTGTGTGTGTGTGAGAGAGAGAGAGAGAGAGAGAGAGAGAGAGAGAGAGAGAGAGAGAGAAGCAAATGAAAGCAATGAAGTGCAAAGATAGGAGTGCCCACTAAGCAGCCCGTGCTGAATTGTCTTATTTCAATTAATTTCAGTGCTAATGTTTTAGACGAGTGTGATTTTAACATAGATGGTTTTAATAAGTGAGGCAGTACAGCACAACACATTAACTCCTTTAGGAGAGGTCAGCCAAGTCCAGGCTGCACATAGCCACTGAGCCGGTCACAGGCTTTCTGCAGGCTTTATTCCAACTTCTCCACTCCAGTTCACTGACCTGTGATCCTCTGTGATGCTGGATTTAGTATTTCCAGCCAGCTCTGAAGGCCTGTAAACTTTACCACTTGATGCACATGTATGGATATTCACTTGATCAAACAAGAGCTGTTTAACTATTTTTATTAGCCCTCTTGAGACTCTTGTAGCCTGTGTGCTTTCTGCACCTTCACTGGACTCTCAGGCATGCGTTTCTGAATCTGTAGGTGGCCCCGAAGGACTTGTGTATTGCAATGCAGGCTTTTGCATAGCTGTTTTTAGGTCTTTCCTGGGTCATTGTGTACCTGCACATGTGTCCCCAGAGGGTTAGCTCATGGGCTGGCTATTCTCTGTTTTCCTGTCCTAAGGGAATTTTCCCTCTACCAAGCCTGAACTTCGAAAGTTACTCAAAAGAAAGAAAAGAAACTTTATTATTTCCGCACTTACAATTTCTTTGCATTTTACCAAAAAAGTAAACCCTGAATCAAATGCAGCACATTTGCATTTTTGCTAACGTCACAAGTTTAATGCGGTCTCCGCTTCTTGCTGTTATAAAGTAGTCATATTTTCCTTTCCATATTCTAATGCTTTGGCTTTGAGCATGTTAAATAAATGTTTGCTCTGTTTATTGCTGACTTGGCACAATGTGCTTTACAGTGCCTCATAATTACTCCTGAGCTGAGGATCAAATAAAAATAAATGGGTCTTTTTTTCCAAAGTGAAGCCTTAAAAACATACATACAGAAGGACAAATTACATAGAGCTGTGGGCGCATGGTGCTGGGGATTAATCAGTAGCTCTTTTCTTAAATAACTACTTCTTAATAATTGAGAAATTCCTCCAAGTTGATTTAGAGAAATAGTTTGTTAATCCCCCGTGTTTAAGTACTGATTAACATTAATGATCATATTAATGGTATGTGCGTGTTGCAAGCTTTTACATGTTTTATTTGCTTGTTTTTTTTTCTAATATATAATTCATTTTGGGGCTAAAACGAATAAATGATCTTTAAATAACACTATTGTGTATCAACAATTAGTTGGTATCTAATACCAAGAAGAGGGTAGATTAAAAATGATCAAAGATTGTTGATTGATTGCTTATGTACTTCTCGATAATAGCGGCAAAGGAAGATAACATCGATTCACATGATAAATATTTGAATTGGCCAAAATTTATTTCAAAATATCTTGAAAAAAGAAATGAAATCCAGAGTACAGATCTTAAGCAGAGACCAGCCTATAGAATAGCCTACTGGTACTCATGCTTGTATATGTGAGGGGAAAAATGAATTTTATGTTTTAGTGTTTAGAGCAGAAACTAATAGTAAATGATTCTGGTTTTCCCATTTTCGTTTCATTCAACAAACAAAAAGAAAGAGTGCAATGTCTACGACCCTCTGACAGACAAAAAAAAATGGGTTTTAGATTTTTTTTTTAACTCAGTTTTAAAAGAATGATTCATTATTACACATAAGGACATATTTTCAATACAGATGAATCTTAAAAAGCCTTTGGCATTGTCACAAATATATCAACATTGATGGTCGTGTGCTGACATCAATACTAATTTCACACGTGTTCAAACGCGCACACATCTTGAACTCCGTAGGCTACTGTGTTTGATCCGTAGCGATGGTTAAGCAGATTTTCATTCGTGGTACAGCTTTATCCTTGGCAGATCCTTGTCTCATTGTGCACGGCCACTGCAGCTGGTTCCACAGGGCTCCTGTAACAATGCATAGACTTTGTTTCTGCTGAGTCATCTGCGCCCCAGACACGGGCCAGCAAACAGAGAAGCAGTCATTAATTTAGACCTTCTTTTCTCTATTCCACTTTATTTTACTTGGTTCTGCTGAGAATGCACACATGAATACAAAGGTTTATTCAAATCATTAATGAACTGTGTGCATTCAAGGCTAATCATTTGACCTTTGGTTTTGCGCTTTCAGTAGACAAATGCTAGTATTTGCAGAAGAAAGCATTAGTTATGTCATGTGATTTATGATAACAGTGTTAATGTAGCAAATGCAAAAGTAGCCTGAAATCAATGTGAAATAAATACCAGAATCCTAAATTAGTATCTTATGCTGCTTTTGTTCCACAGATTTTGCTGATTATGCTGAGCGTCTTTGCTGTAGCAGCTTTTTTCTTTCTTTTTTCTTTTTTTCATGTAATTTGATTACGCAATAATGTGCCTCTTCTGGTGTTAGATCATAGTTACTGAATCTCAATTTGTCACAGATGTATTTTTACTTGGTGTAAATTTACTCCATAATATCTGGACTTTCCGACCGTTCCCCTGGACGTAAGCTTATCAATTAGTGTGTTAAACCAGTGATCAACAACCAGCTCTACTGCGTGACAGGATAATCTGGTCTCTAATCCATGCCTGCTCACAGGACTGCATTGTCTCTAATGGCAGTGTGTGGGAGTGTGACACTCGTAGGCCTTTATTAGACTTTAGTTATGTGCAGAAAGCAACCATCAATAATGATGTCCATCTTATGTCCAGAAAACCTTGGTCTCTGTATAATCAAACATATTCCTATTACTTATTTATTGGTTTAATCATTCATTGGTTATGGGATTTATGACCCTACATTCGACTTGGAAGGTCATAAAAGTAAGATCCACATCACATTCTAGTGATTTACAGATTGACTCCACATCAGACATTTGACTGCCATAACATACTGTCCCTGGTAGGACTCAACCCTGTTCAGCTACAGAGATAAAGTTTGCAGGTGGGAGTCTTAGCTTGGTTTGACATATTTGCCTTGGGCAATGTGAAAAAAAAAAGACTCACTGAACTTGTGCATTTCGAGTAGTGTTCTCTCTTTCTCCCCCTCTCTCTCTCTCTCTCTCTCTCTCTCTCTCTCTCTCTCTCTCTCTCTCTCTCTCTCTCTCTCTCTCTCTCTCTCTTTCTCTCTCTCTCTACCCAGTTGCTTGATTTCTTCTCCTGCTGTCTGTGCACTCATGCAGAATTAGCTTATTTGTCAGCGAGCTGCGCCTCCGAGCCCTGGTGCACATCTCCAAATCCATTTCCAGAAGCGCAGCACAAAGGACGTTGTCCTTATGTCATGACGACAAATTTGCTGAGCTTCCTCGATCCAATGCAATGCAGGAAAATGGTCCCATCGCTCCTGCAGAGGCCTGTAAAACACTAATGACTCGGCTTCTGGCACTGAAGAGTCCTCATTGCACCTTTTTTTATTATTATGATTATTACTATCGAGCATGAGCTATTTTTTTCTCTCTTCCTCTGAAACCAAGGTGATCTGTAAACATACACAAGCTCACAGACTAGTGTAAAAGAGAGATGGCTTCTGTAAAGTATTCGTATATCTAGAGATAATCTCACTTGAAAACAGAGAGCCAAGCAGGATCTTGACCAGAACTGCAACAAGACGATAAGAGGAGTCTGGCTTTTCTGTTTGGCATTTAGATATTTTTCAAGCTTACTTAAAAAAAAATTACGTTTATGAAAACGTCCTCAGCCTTCAAAGAGCCTTGTGATAGCATGAATATTTTTTACATTCCTTATTTTCCATAAAGCCTCTATGTAGTATTCATATTGATGCTTGCAACCTGTAAATTCACCTCTACAGTGCTTTGAACTGTCATTTGATTAAGCTTTCTTTCTATGTGTGTCTTATGCTGAGAGCTGCATGTAGGGCTTGCTCTGCAGGTGTTGTTTTTTAATTGAATCCAAAATCTCTGTGGAGACTGTCTGGTCCACCTCTGCCTCATGACAACAACAATAGCTGGTTACGAAGTAATGAATGGCCAAATCACGCCTGCTTTGTTTACCCATTTGTGATTGTCACACTGCTTTCTGTTTGTTCGGATTCAAGCAACTTCAAGCTTGTTTTCATCAAATGCTCAATATAAATTGACCCACACACTTCATAGAATTTGATGAAGTTGCACTTTCTTTGTTTCTAGAAAGTAGCCAAAATAAAATTAAATCGGATTTGAAAATAACGTGCTTGGTCTTAGACATCAGTGGCAGAACTATTTTTGTTTTACTGGCTAGAAGTGAGCACTTGTGAAGACTTTGGCCAGTGGCAGATTGTCCACCTAGTGGGGAGGAGGAAGAGGAAGTGGATGAGACTGAGTATGTGTCCTACGGTGATACACCCTGTGCGGTCCGAGCAGCCTGCCCACCTGATTGATTAGTTCTGAGATGGGGATCTATGGAGAGGTTAGGAGAGCATGGCTCATTCCTGAATCACAGTCTCACACAAACACACGCACACTCACACACACATTACCTAGACCCAACCACTGAGAGTGCAGTCTCTAAGGAAGGGGGTCTCTGCACAACAGCTCTTTATTCTCTTAAATGAAGTCCATTTTTAATGTCAGACTGAGTGCACACCAGCTGTGTGCAATAAGCAGGAGTGTTATGAATACAATAATACTTCCTGATAGCTCTCTATTAGCATTGCTCTATTTATTTGTCAGTATGGAAGCTTCTGGAGTCTTGTTATGAAACTTGGAAATGGATTCTCAGTCCAAATAGTCATAGAGCTTCCCATAAGACCGCTGTTAATAACAGTGTGCTGGAACTGATCTTACTTACAGAGTTTCAGTTCACACTGACAATATTTGGGTATTTGTTGTTTATTTTTCCAGTCATACTGTAAATGCATAGGCACTTAGACTTTGTCTTTGTGAAAATTATATTGCCAATTCTTCAGCAGATAATGTTGCATATGCTGAATAATTTTGGATCAATCACGTTAAATGATTTTGAGTGGATTTAAAGTTATGCTGAGCAAAACAGCTGCAGAAGAGCTCCAGTTTCTGAACTGTTCATACGCCAAAGCAAAAAGCCACAAGCCCATGAAAAACATACCAGCATCTTTATTCTATTTGTTGTTACAAAATGATTACAAGGTATCTGGTATGGAGAGGAATTTCTTAGCAGGATATTATCCTCTTTCTTTTGTTTATTCTGTAAATCAGTGGATTATTTATATTGAGCCATCGCTAGACTTTATTTAAGATAAAGAGGACCGGCTGTCTATTATCACTGGTCATAATTTAAAGTTATGTCAACTTTAACGGTTGTATATTCAACATCAAAAGGTAGTGTCCAATTTATAACAAAACATATGGGCCAATGGATTTCATGAATCCCTGCCAAGATGAGAAGGACTGATCGAAGATGCACCCCTCCACCTCCCATTCGACCCTGAACCGAAATGACTTTAATCTCTGTTGAAGTGAAAAATGAGGGGCATAGGGGGGAAAAAGAGAAAGAAAAGCAACTTGTTATTCTGGCTTGTTATTCTTCTCCGTTACTGATGTGTCTTGGCCTACCGTTGTCAGATAGGCAGGTGGCACATTATGCCATAGGAGGAGAGAAACCTGCTGGCAGAGCAGACACGCCGAAAGCAAGAGTGAGAAACAGAGAGTGAGAGAGAGAGAATGCGGGAGAGTGAGAAAAAAAAAACGAGAGCTGAAAAGAGAATGATAGAGTGCATTTGAATGGTCCGGTAGTTAATGCTTTATGAGATTGGGCTGAGGAGGGGGAGACGGGGGAGTGCAGCGTATGCAGTATTACGCCACATAAATCTGGAGGCCTGCTTTCCCTGCCTGTGCTCCCACTTAATTACCTGAGCCCAATGCACACCTATAGCTCTTCCCTAATGGCCAGCTCTCGCTGCTTCTCTCATGCCACATGCCACCATGGCAAGAGTCTCCACACGTTACACATTACACAGTAAAGGAACAGGGCAGCTCTGAGACTTCTTACAGCCTCACTGACACGCAAAATCAGAAATTCATGCATAAAAACACTCGTCTTTCCAGTTTTGAGCTGAGCGTTATGGATTTAATGATTTTCTGAAGAGCACTAGTGGCTGAAAACTCTGACTATCAGTGTAGCACTGCCATCTTGAACACCTCCAATTGACCTTGCCGATTATTGCTGGACTAGGCAGCAGAAAAGTTATGCTATATCTTAGTCAGGAGCTGTCTTCTATCAACGAGCTGCAGTGTCGGCCATTGATCCGTTCCATGCCAGGATATGGGCCTTGATTGATGCTTCGAGAGTGTCTGGCTGGTCTGGAGAATAGCCTTGGGAGAAAACCTAGGCCTTGTGTATTTTCCCAGCCTCCAGTGCAATGGCACTGATAAAGGTGTATAGATTAGAGCTCTCTGACCCAGAACTACAAGGCCTCTAACCTTAAAACAAGTTTTGCAATCTAATAGGAAACACAGTATTTATGATCTGTAAACTTTTCCTCTAAGGGTAGACCTTGCACTGGACAGGTGAATCTACAGTGATATCCTGACAAACTAGACCACACACATCGAGCACTAGGGATTAGAAAAACTATTCCTTATTCTCCCTTCTAAAACTCCTCTCCACAAAACATGATTACACAAATACAAATGGATATGAATATAGAGAATAATCATTACAGAATGAATTACATAATAATGATAATACATTTATAGAATGAACAATTTACTCTACAATATATGACTTCCTGTAAATTAAATTGAACTGATTTAATTTCCAGTCCTATTTTAAATATTTTCCTGCTTCTATCTCCCATTTATTTCAAAATTACACATAACAACTAAGTTATCAAAATGACATTACAATAAAGCAATATTATCAAAATGACTGTGAATTTCCCAGAACTGCAGAGCTTTTTGACATGAGCTATACGAAATTCAGTGGGTTTGAATCATTTGGAAGAAAGCATTTTTTGAAGGCATTTGTGATTGCCCTGAACCATTTTGCTTTCTTGAATGCACCCTAGGGTGATCTGATGAAGCTATTAAGTTATTAAGTCTCAAGGACACCATATCACCAACCAACAAACATCTAAAATGGTTCCTAGTTCAAGGAATCTACATAGATTTGACTTAATGAATTTCGTGCACTTCTACCTAAATACAGTATGAACTCAAGGCAAAAAAAAAAATACAAAGCTAAATACTCCAGAAACACAGACACACAAAAATTACTAGAGAATTGAACTAGTGCTTGTTAGAAAAAAACATATATTGTGAGCTTCACAAAGCTGGAATTCATGCCAGTAAGCTTTTGTAGAAAAAGGCAATAATTAATGATGTATAACTTTAAGGAGGCATAATTTTAAGGTTTATGGATGATTCAGGTGTCTGTCAACTTTTACTATATTTCCTTTATTTGGATAGATTTAATAGGATTAAAAAATTAAGTAAATCCATGCCTTCAACCCACAATGTCTGCTGCCAAGTTAAAGTATAACAGAAGATAATGTTGTTATGTTATTTGTATGTTGTTTCAGTCATCTGGTGGAAATCATTAGGTCAAAGGATTGCTTTACATGGTCATCTATATGGGCAGTTAACAAATATCAGGTGATTTTACAAGACCAGCTGCATCTTGTGATGCAAACACTCCTCGTGAGTTTCATATATTCCAGGATGATTATTGCAGTGGTTTGATAAGCATTAAGATAAAGTCAACACCTTAGTTAAAGTCGAAAATGTCTAGCAGAGTTTGGGTCCACTTGTTGCCTTTGAACGAAGGGGAACTACAAATCAGTACATAGATATTAATCATATTCTTTGTGATTCACAGTCACCGGATTTCCAACCAATCGCTTAACTATTAGAGATTGTAGTCTGACCAACTAGATGGAGTTCTCCACCAACAGGATCAAGACTCTAATTTAGGGAAAACATTTTAGATGGTGTTCATCCATACAGTACAGAGATTTGCAGAATATATGCCAAGGAACACTGAACCTGATCTTGTAGCTTGTGCCAGCCCAACACTTTAATGTTCTCTGTTTCTTGTAAGTGGTCATTTACAGGTTGTAATAATGTAGGCAAGTTTGACAATTGACGTTCGTCAAGTGGGGGAAAAAAAAAAAAACACGGTCGCCTTCATGAAACCGTGTCTTTGCTTTGCTCTGTCAGAGCACATAAAGCTCATAAAAAGCTACTTTGATTGCACATTTACAGTTACAGGCCTAAGTGGCTGCTGGTACTGTTCTACAACAGTGAACTTTAAACATTCATTCATCATTTTGGATTGAAATTGCAGTACAGCAACAACAGCAGACAAAAGCAAGATTCTTAGCGACAAGCTAGCCAGCTAACATTAGTGATAACTCTAATGTTAATGATTATGTTCTCAAATTATGTATGATTAATGCTTCAGATTTAACCAAGTTTTAAGACTTTATATTAATCTAAAGTCAGCACTGTTATACATTAATATAAAAGTACAAGAGAAGTACTTTACACTTAAATCACTCAATAAATGGCAAAGGAGCTTGATGCAACTTCACTTCAAATGCCACAAAAGACACAAACAGTTGCTTGCTCATTTAAGAATTGGTGTGTGTGTGTGTGTGTGTGTGTGTGTGTGTGTGTGTGTGTGTGTGTGTGTGTGTGTGTGTGTGTGTGTGTGTGTGTGTGTAAGCATGTAAGGGTCATCTTACCAATGGGTAACAAGGGACTTCCTCCGTTTGGTCTTTGCGCAGGAGATCATGGGTTGCCAGGTCAGTAACAATCAATCAGCGTTGATCTTTAATAGACCTTTCTTACTGACTTCTCAGTTAGACCTCCTGTGCTGAATTTTCCGATACAAGACACAGAGGAAACAAGGAGAAAAAAAGAGCAGTATGTAGTGCTCTGTAAATACACGTAGTGTGTGTGTGTGTGTGTGTGTGTGTGTGTGTGTGTGTGTGTGTGTGTGTGTGTGTGTGTGTGTGTGTGTGTGTGTTTGTTTAATATTTAAACTAATTTGGTTAATTTAATTAAGTTGTATTCAGTTGTATATAGAGTATATTGAAATATTTAGTTTTTCTACTGTAATCTATAATTTCCCAGACTTACATAGCGTTTGCTATATTGATTACTTAGATTACTTAGTGCAAATGGAGTTGGGTTTGAAAATTGACATCACACAACATTGTATAGTGAGATTGATCAACCATTACTTTGTAAACAGGTTGCAAAGAAATGCAGGAATAGTTCCTATCATGCTTAGAGTGAAGCATGGAAATCTTTTCTCATCTTTCCTTTTAAAGGATGCAAATGCGAGATGTTTTGAGAAAATCAGTCTGCGAGCAAGTTGACACATTATTATGAGGTGTTCCATGCTTGTACTTATTTTTTTTAATATTGAGTGCTTCCTATTTTATTAGCATTTAAATATAGTTTTATATATGGATTTACAGGGTCATTTATGTATGCTAGCCATGTTAAATATATTTAGCTTGTGATCTATTACAATATTCACAGGCTTAGAGACACACTGCTAGCAGCAAATGGATATTAAACTTAGTCATAGGAAATAATTAAACTTTTGCGTGAATATTGCATTGATGTCCTGCCTAATTCCATTAAATTAACACTGCTACACAAAAGAAGGCAATATTCCTTTGAATTCCTGTGGCCTTAGCTGAACGGGTAAAGCTTTTAACGCATCTATGGCACTGAACATATGAGGCAAAAAAGGATAGCAGTAATTTGTTCATTAAAGTAGCAAGGGGAGACAAAACAAATTCATTAGCTAGTCTACCGGGAAAGTAAAAGCTCCAGTGTGCTGCCTAGTCCCATTATGTGATTGCATGAACATCTCACTGACTAGCCTAAAAACTGGTAGCTAATGGTAGTTTAAACATATAGCGAAGCGGTTAACTAATTAAATGCATTAATGCAGATAGGGAAAATACAGTCTATATGAAATATATGCTAGAGGCCGTCTTTGTTTAGCTATGTCATTAGCATCATTATCTTTTTGACCAAAGTTTCAGTTGTGAGCTGTGGATGTATTTCCTTCCTCAGTATGTGATTTGTTATGAGTGCAAGGATACAAGGAGAGCTTAATCCCAACAGTATCAGCAGGGATGCCTCTAGCTTAAACAAGTCTAGACTACTTCTGTACTAGCTTAAATTCCCTTTATGTATATTTCAAACATTATACAAGCTACTGAAGGAATCAGTTCCAAAATGTAATCAGTTTACCTGCTGGTTTTAGTGATAAATGCTTTTAAAACATACAACAATTTAGCCACTCATTCTTGAGATATTGCATTAATGAGAATCTCAAATCTCGGACAGATGCACAGACAGAAGGATGCATGGGTGGGCATACAGGTAGACCAATGACATAAAATGACAGCAAAAATAGCTCCTACCTTCAGCCTAATTGTACCTTGGCAGATGTGTGTATTGCAGCATGTGGAGGAGACTCAGAGCAAGTATTTTGCACTAGGACTATTACACTGTCAGTTACAAATAAAAAAAAGTAAATAAATGCTATCGCCAGTTCCCCTGGACTAGTGAGATGTCTAATTCTGATTGGCTAAGGTTTATCAATTAAATTTCTAATAAAAAAAATAAAGAAAAGTAAAGAGAAAAGAATAAAGAATTTAATTAAAAAAAAACTCTTCAAAAAATATTGTTGTAAAACCCTCTCAAAGATTTTACTCATTGCAGGAAAACATTATATATAATTATCACAGTTACAGTAAATTTGAAAAGTAGTTTGTTGAGTAACTAGATTTGTTTTTGCACCTGTAGTCATATAGCAATGCCTTGTTGCAGTTTGTACCCAAAAATTGACACAGAGAGTGAGAGAGAGAGAGAGAGAGAGAGAGAGAGAGAGAGAGAGAGAGAGAGAGAGAGAGAGAGAGAGAGAGAGTTTGCTTATACTGTACATATGAGACTTGTATTAAACTCTCATGTAGTACTGGCATGGTGTAAAAACTTGTAGTCTTGGCATTGTTTTCTCTGGTCCTGCTGCTCAGACCCCTGGCTACTATACCTCTCACTCAGTAACAGTGAGGGGCTGATTGTTCAGGGTCTCTGCTGTGCTGTGCTCTGCCTGTTTGGTAACTGATCAAAGGGACACTCATTCAGTGCCCAGCATGCTAAACTGACAGGAGTAGCGAAAATGCAGGGAGAGGGAAGAGTGGTGAGGACGGAAGGGGAGGCCAAGCTCTCCAGCTGTCTCTGGTGCCATGCCAAGTGAGGATGGCAAGGGCCCACAAGAGGAGGCCGACTGGGGATGGGCTAGTGGAACACCACACTCAATATACGTGAGATGCTAATGATCCTCCCCATGCCGGAATGCTGCGCTCCACCAGGCCTGTCCAAGTGGTTTGCTCCGCTGGGGATTCTCACCAGCAGGTACAGGTAGCTATGATAGCTTTTTAATGTGTGGCTCTTAGCCAATGAGAGCAGGGATTTTCATCAACTATGACTGCAGAAATATTAAACTACCCGGGGATCGTTTTTCAGTCATAGTCCATTAAACAGTGACGGGGTTGGGGGGGTTGCATTGTGGAGCCAGGAACCTTACTCTTGCCTGCACAAGTTTACCCAATTAGGGTTCTAAATTTTTATTAATATGCCACAATGTTAAATAAACATGCAAACAGCTTAAGTGGTGTATGCCAATTAAATGCTGTTTTATTTGACTGCAACTTTAATCAGGCTGCTGCACAGGGGGGAGGACACGGAGTTTAATTAAATTGTAGTACTCTGCTATTCCTGTCAAGACTCTTTTTATGATTCTGAAGTAATCTATAAGGGCATCAAGCATTGATTTAGCCATATATTAATAAATTAGATTGGAACATACCATTTCTAAACCCCAGTCCACTTGAGACTTTTAAACTTTAAAAATGGCATGAAGTGAGCAGCTGGTGTGAGTTTTTTCTATGGCGCAGTGGATCAGTTACAGCAACAAACTACACAACAAGCAGTCTTTTTTTTTTTACTGTCTGAAGAACAGAATGTTCCATAAGTTTATTTTTCTGGCTTTTGTCACTTTCCACAATCTACTCATATTGCCATTTGGAAGATTTTTTTAATTTTAGTTTGGAGACCTCAGCATATATAGAGACCTAATTGATGACGTTGCCTTTGTTTAGTGTTTTCGTCAATAGCATACTCAGGTGCATAGAAATCTTTCCCTGCCATCTCTAGACTCATAGCCAACATGTCAAACTGACATCAGAAAGCAGCATGCTGGTATTGGGCTTATATTCGCTCAGGAATCTGTACTAATGATGCATTCTTTACAATGTATACACATTTTAAATCATGTCTAGCCCGCAGTATTTAAGACGATTGGAAAATATAAATTCTCTCATCAAGTCATCTCAAAACGTTTCACTTATTTGTTGTTGTTTTGATTGTTTAGCACCATTCTGTGTAATCTCTGTTCTGATTGAAAGTGTGAGGTCGGTAAAATCAATGACATGCTCAGAGTCACTGAAATCAAATTTTTTTTCTCCATTCTAATGTTTAATATGAACATTAACTGACCCTCTTGACCTCGTGATTTTCATGATTTTATGCATTGCATTCCTGCCACATGCAGCCACTATGTTGAAGAATGACCTAATCAATTTCTGCCTTCACATCATATTCAACTTAAGTGAAAAATAAATGGATTGCATATACAAAAATCATTCATTTTAATGTATGTCATTCTCATTAGTGAAAGACTAATGAAAGCATGTTCCTAACGTTTGCTGACAATACATCATGATGATCTTCTCTTTTTATTATTCCTTGTGTGTGTATATGTGTGTGTGTGTGTGTGTGTGTGTGTGTGTGTGTGTGTGTGTGTGTGTGTGTGTGTGTGTGTGTGTGTGTGTGTGTGTGTTTGAGAGAGAGAGAGAGAGAGAGAGAGAGAGAGAGAGAGAGAGAGAGAGAGAGAGAGAGAGAGAGAGAGAGAGAGAGGGCAGAGGTGCCAGTAGTGGTAATAACATGCTGTTATTAATGCACTGAATCCCTTACAGCTCTGTCTGCTGCCATGGCCGCTCTCGCTGTATTAATCAGGGTGGCTACACACAGCACATGATGAACTGGTCTAGGAGTCGTGTTTAAACAGGCTCTGCCATGCTGCACACTTTGTAAAGAGGCTTGGGAACATCCCCAGGGTACAAGAGGGGTAATGAATACATCTTTTGGAGAGGTGGCATGAAGCCCTGGAGAGGCCTCTGGAAGGCTCTGTTCACTCCGGCCCTGCTGGCATCGGCTCCAGCCCAGGAGCGGGCAAGGTGCTATGGCCATATGGAAGGGCTGGTGTGTTTGAGTTGGCTGGAGGTGCTGACAGGACTGGCCTGTGGAGAGGAAGTTCCAGGCCTGTTTGTGTGCATTCAGCACTGCCAGAACAAAGCGTGGGCTGGAGAAGGAGTGGGGGGTCGTGAGCAGAGCATGAAGCCTGAAGCCAGAGGGGCAGGTTTCAGGAGGGAAAAGGTCCCAATTAAGGAGCAATGAGGACATACAATTACAGAGTGGTGCTTGGTTTTCTAGCTCAAAGTCTCATGACCATACGGTGCCATTAGGAATATTTGATATTTTTTAAATGATTTTTACAATAGCTCATTTCAGAGTTGAGATACCTTCTTCAGGTTAAAATGTGAATTCATCAGATGTCATGTATTCTTTTCTTTACTATTTTCACAAGTCATGCAGGCCAATTATTAATATTACCACGTACATGATGTATATGGTGCTGCTTTTGTGTAATGTATTGTTGGTTTGCACTGTCTTTTGTCCTACACTGTCTTGTTGTCTATTGTCTTGCTCTGTTTGCACCAGGTTGCACAGATGCACTTTGTGCGGTTAGGACTACTTACTCAAGTCCTTAGCTCTGTTTTTGTTTTATGTAGCACCCTGATACCAATACCAGCAATACCCGAAGTGTAAGTTTCATGTTCTATGTTCTACTACCATATAGAACAAGGAGGCATCAGTTACATCTGTGTGTGTGTGTGTGTGTGTGTGTGTGTGTGTGTGTGTGTGTGTGTGTGTGTGTGTGTGTGTGTGTGTGTGTGTGTGTGTGTACTGAAGTAAATCTAAAGCAGCAGTCCGTATCTTAAACAACACAATTAGTGCATACTTTTCAAACAACTACTCAACCTCATATACTGTTTATGACAACTCTGACATTTCAAAGCTTTTTTCAAACTGTAAGAGAAAGAGACATAGGTAAGAAAAAGAAGTTGTCAGAGAGAGAGAGAGAGAGAGAGAGAGAGAGAGAGAGAGAGAGAGAGAGAGAGAGAGAGAGAGAGAGAAAATAGAAACAATGCCATGGAGAGAAACAGGCAGAGGAGAAAAGTCGGAGTAGAGTAAGTGTAAAGCTGAGGGGTATAGGAAGTGCGGCAGAAAGCAAGAGAACTGATGGAGTAGCCTGGGGGTTGGCAGCGTGGAACTGCATTGTACCGAGCTACTCTCGGCATACTCGTCTCACTGTCAATAACTCATCACACAATGAGGCATGATGAACAGAATTCCTATGGATGAGAGGGGATCTTCCAAAGTGATGCCTGCCAGCTATGCCACCTGAATCCTTCTGCTTTCTCAACTCCATTCTCCTCTCAGGCACTGATGCAACTACGTATGTTCTGATCATGTTACATCACCTGCAAAAAAATAAAAAATAAAAAAATAACACCACCAGGAATGCACACTACTTTATCTGACTGCAAAGACTCCTGTGCATGCAATGGCCTTGCATTAAAAAAGCTATGAAGTGAACGATTTTATTGCTAATTAGGCTATATCATTTTATAAAAATCAGCCACGTGGCACAGATATAAATGTGCTATAGCTGTGATCGATTCGCTGGAGCATGGCCCATGCACATGCATATTCATGGGGCTATGTAAAGACTGAGGGAGTGTGCTGCTGGATGATCCGTGGATCCATAGAGCCTGCGGCAGGCAGTCACCATAAACAATCACACCAAGCCCATTAATAACTCTAAAACTCATGCACCGCCCTGGCTACAAAGAGCACAAGTGACATTTTAATAGGGCTTTTTTCCTTTTTGTTTTTCAATAATGAGTGCAAGGTTTGCTGTGATGCACCACACAATATGTGCCTCCCTGTTGTTTTGAGACACAATGCATATTTTTGCTGTAGTTGGCATTTATGGAGAATAATTTAATGTTGTGCACGTGGTTTCCTTTATGTGTTCTCTCCCAGTCATGTTTCAGACATCTTCAGGGAAGATGCTTGTGAGAGACGGAGCTGGGTAAAGATATGAGAGAGAGGGAGAGAGAGAGAGAGAGAGAGAGAGAGAGAGAGAGAGAGAGAGAGAGAGAGAGAGAGAGAGAGAGAGAAATGAGAAAAATGAGTGTGTGTAATAGAAAGATCCACATGGAGCTTTATATAAAAACAATATTAGTTTTTAGTTTATATATATATATATATATATATATATATATATATATATATATATTGGGGGGTAGTTTTAATATAATTTTTAGCTTTATATTTTCATTATTTTAGTAGTGTGTGATATATTTACAACTTCACAAAACCTATGTTCTGTACTTTGTACCGTAGGTGTTTCCTGAGATTGAAGGTCCCCTTGACTTATTATTTGTTTGTTTGTTTGTTTGTAGGTGTGTTCATATATCATACACTGTATGGCTAAATGTTTGTAGGCACCTGGCTGTCATGTCCACATTTGCTTTTTGAACATCCTATTGAAGATTTGGTCCCCCTCTACTGTTCTAATAACCTCCACACTTCTGGGAAGAAGTACTAGATCCACTAGCTTTCTAGTTTTCCACAAGGAGTTCTGAGGTTTAGTTAGTGTTCCAGTTCATCCTAAAGGTCTTCAATGGGGTTGAGGTCAGGATATTGTCATGCATTTAACAGATTTGAGTGTCTTAGTTTCAGAGAAGTTTCATTCTGTGCATCCAGCTTTGTGGACGGCCCACATACAGTACAATTGTGATGGTTAGACGTCGAGAAACCTTTGAGTATATAGTGTATATGTGTATATGTTTTTGCAAATTTCTACAACTCTTTTTTTCTTACCAAATTAATAGTCACCATAAGCTGTGTAGGTTTGCAAAATTGTTTGTTGATCATCTGCTTTTTTTCCCTCTTGTCCTCTAGAATCGAAACCAGGAAACGGGTTGTGTAAAACCGGAAACATTGCTCTCTTTGGAAACGTAGTGTACAGTGGGTTGCTGAACGATCACTTCTGGCATTTTGGGGTTCCCCTTGTCACAAGACTGGTGAGTAATTTCCTGCTGTCTGATTTCATCTTCGATCCACATCCGTGCCATATCCAAGCACAGCTGTGGCTTGGCCCTTGCTGGCATTTAGGCCACATTTAAGCTCAAAATGTGCAACTTGTGTTTGACACTTCTGTCTTTATGTTGAGGACTTCAAACTCCAGGAAAATTCCTTAATTCTGAAAAATTGGGAGTTTTACAGTAACTCCCCAGTGCATCACAGCAAGACCGGTGGTTAGACGAACAAATTAGATTACATAGTTGTACAAAGGCCAGTGTGACTGTGAGTCTTTGGCACTGCAGCTTTAATTGTGACAGAAAGTGGGAGTAGATGTGAGGTCAATGTTGAAGACCTCCCTCTAGTCACGACCTTCATTACTGTCCAAAATATCCCAAACTCATTTTCTAAATGATACATGAATTGTACAATTATTTAATCATACGTGTGATGCCGCTGCACTAGATAATTGAATACATCTATGAAACTTTCCAAATGTGAATATTAAGAGTAATGGAGCTTTAATTGGACTGTAACCTTAGCACACATCACTGCCTCATAAAGTTAAAGTTTTATTAAGAATTGGTATGCATCGGTGCCAACTTCCTCCAGGAATTGCAGCAAACGTGCTTATTGGAGTGAAAATGCAAGTTGTTCACAGCTGTGAGCCTTTCTGTTTTTCTGTGTCTTGTTTTTAGAGGTTTGCTTAATTAACATGATCACTTGTAGCAAGCATTTCCATGTCAGTATGGAACAGAAACGATGTGAATCTTAAACTTGTGGTTGTACTGTATTACGTTACATTGATTAACGGTTGGGTGAATTATTTATTTATTTATTTTTTTAAACACACAAATTGAGCTCTGATTAAAATGTGCTGAGCAGCACATTGAGATGTCTTAATCTTTTTTAAGTGCATTGCCTTTGTTTTGTTAGTTTCAAAGGTCTCTCAAGCTGTGAAAAAAAATGTCAGATGTTTCTACACAGAGTTTCAATGAAACAGCATGAGGGTAACACACTGCGTATCTGAGACACTGACCTGACGTGACGGCTTTCACCGAGGCAGCTTTGTCTGTATAATTTCCATCACTCACTATCTGTATGCATATTTAGCATTAAAAATTGTATTATTGTGATTATTAATGCAATTGAAATATAATAATTCACTAACTCGTATTAGCAGACTCCAAAAAAATCCTTTGAACTGTAAAGTTTGCCTATTCAGAAACTGTTCGGCTGCTGTCTGCAATTTAAGTGAAGGCAATTATAGTGTATTGTGATTAGTGACAGTGATTTTGTATGAGCTGTCACTCGATAATAAAGGCTGTGTTTAATTTAGTGTGCTCTGACCATGTGCTCTTTCTTATAAATGAACCAAATTCATTGTCTGTCCTGCAATTTGTGGTAAGAAAGAACGTGTAATTATTAGCATAGAGAGATTTCCGAAGGTGTAGCACCTGCTGTCGTAAGCTTAGGCTCCAGCAGGTTGTGTGTGAAAAGGATCCTGTACAGTTATCCATTATTCATTTCAGTACAACTCCGATTCAACTAAACTGCATTTTAACCGTCTCTCCAAGGTGTTCAAAACATAGAGAACTCCCACCAAATGGAGAAAAATGGAGGGCACTTGTTTTTCAAACTTGGTCTCCCTCGATTTTCCATGGCGGGTTAATGAATAAATGAATTGTAGCGGTAATTGGAAAGGAAAAGAGTGCCCAGTGAGTGGAGGAACGAGGCATGCAGCTCCACTGAGTTTATGGAGGCAGAAATGATGACGCTGGCTAAAGCGCTAATGAAGAAGGCAGGGCAGACTGAGGCGGACTGGCTGACAGGACTAAGAGTTACAGTGCGCTGAGAACTCTGCACACTGTGTGTGCGCACCAGTGAGTGTATGTGTGTGTATGTGTGTGAGAGAGTGGGACGAATCCTCATTACGAGGTGTGTTAGGTACTTGGTTTCGCATGTGGAAATGGCTTGACGGGTCCCCACTTCGCGGCTGATGAAAATGAGGTGGGTAGGTGAGAAGGGATTACTGGAATGGGAATGTCCAATCACTGTCGCTGGCATCACATAGATGGCTGGATAATGCTGAACACTGTCAGCTGGCTGTCAGAGCCAAATTTCAACTGTTCAGCAGAAAACATGTAATTGATAGCACTCTTGGGCTTCTTAGGTCTTCAAACCATATAACATAAGCACAACTCTTCCGTCACAGAAGCTTTTTTAATATATGCCACACTGATGTGGCCTTTACATTGCATTTTGTGCTTATATTATTACAGCTCAATTCTGGGATTTTAAATATCTATTATATATTTGCTTAACAGTATTTGCTGCCTTGAAATATTCTTAGGCTTGCACTATTTCCAAGACCCGCTGTGCTTACGGCCAATATGGCCTCCCAGTTGTGTTCACCTGCCGTTGGCCGCCACTGGCTCCTAATTAAGATGATCTGGCATGAGCATTGGCTCAACCTGGCCAAAGCCTGGCTCATCTGCGCTGCTTAAAGAAGAAAAATGCTACTGGTTCAATCTGCTTGCCTTGACTCAGCTTGACACTTTGGCTCAGGTGAGATGGAATGATTACTTTGACTCCTGATTTTTGGGTTTATACCAATCTTCACTGCTGCTCCTTTTCCCCAGTTTGTGTCTTATTAGTAAGCAAGCTCAAAATAACTTGAGCACAGGGTTATAGAGCATATTCATGTAGGTCAGTGAAGAACATGATGACTAGGATATGTGGTCATGTGCGTACTGGGAATAGCAAACCTATTTTCCTACTTGCATTAAGGGAAAAGAAAGGTCAAAGTGTACAAATTAATACCCATTACCTAGCTCTTAGAGCGAGTCATACAAAGTTAGTGACAAGGCCATGGGACCTGGTGAGACGTTCAAGTTAAAAACAGAGATCAAACCCATGGACTGAACAATGCAGGCATTAAATATTGAGTAAATGGATTGCAGGCACATAGAAAAAGAGAACACAACAAGACGCATAACCTATTCAGGTCTCTGACTGCTCTTCCCTCTTTCCTCTCAAAGGAAAGGTTTCGTGTCTCTGTAATGGAAAATGACGTCCCGAGGGTCATTCGTCCGCTTAGTACTTAACCTGAACAAGCAGCACCATGAGCGTGCTTGGTAATGTTTCCAATAGAGCTAGAATACAAAAAAAAAAAAAAAGAAGAAGAGGAGTAGAGAAAAAAATTCAAACAGAAAATGATTTGAAAGTGTTGTAGAAAATAAAGAGGCGTTGGGTTGAGGAACTAAAATGCTCGAGAAAAAGGATTTAAAGAGAAAACAATACGGAAGAAACAAATCAAGTTATCCTGCTCATGATTAGTGTGCTAGTGATACTGAATATCCTTTTATTCACTTTTCGATTATCTGTTGCATGCGTGATCGGCCTGGTTAATGTTATGTTGAAAAATGTCTCTGCTTTATATTCTACTCACTTATTTTCTTGCTTCAAACTTACCTTTTTTCTTCTATGTTGCTGAAAATCAGAGTATAGCAGGTTTTAGCCACAGCACATGCATCACTTTAGTTTCATTTATTTATGACCAAGACTTGAAATAGACTTGTGCTATTTTGATAGCAATGGAATCTTTAATCCAACTTGCTGAAGGATTTCACTTCATTATTTCACTTGTCCCTGTGGGGACTGATAGAGAGAAGAGGCTGACTCTGTTAAAAACAAATCCATTAAAAATGTATGCATAACTATATTATGCTGTGTAATATACCGAATACACAGATAATGGTGAATTCAAATTAGATGTAGTATTTGTATTGATTAAAAGCTCAAATGAAAACAGATGATTTCGCACATAAGTCTTCAACCCAATAAGACGGTTCATAACCCAATAAGGTGCTTTATATTTCTGCACTGCATCACTAAAGTTATTTTCCGATCCACAGACGGATGTTTGGCATGTTTAAGGTTAAAAATTACGAGTGTTCCAGCTGCAGATTGAATATATGGAGTAAAATTTGCTGAGACAGGCTTACACACGTTAACCTCCCCACCCACACACACACACACACACTATCTCAACAGTACTCCTATGCAAATATTGATGGACACAAACCACACACATACAAACATGCACACACACACACACACACACACACACACACACACATGCAGGACTACGCTGCTGCCAGCCCAAAGAGCAGCCCTACTCACTGCATGGAGCCTGTCAAGCGACTCCCTCGGCTCTCTACCAGCATTTACTGACTCCTGATTGGCCAAAGTGCGGTGCGCCGGAATCCACTGAGCCCTCTCTCCCCGAATCCCAGCCTCATCTTTTTCACTACCATTGCACCAGGAAAAAAGACCTAAAAAAAGAACCAAACGAAAGAGAGAAAAACAAGCAGGGGAAAAGAAGAGAGAGACTGATCTGTGCCTTTTATGTGCACTTACAGTTTTACACCTCTTGCTTTTATCAGCAGTTTGCTTCTTGGCTGTTGCTGTGGGCGACTTTTTTGCGCTGGGTGACACGAGGCTGTGAAGAGCGACTTCTCCTGCAGCTGCTCAGTTAGACACACCTCTCTTCAGCTCCTCTCTAGAGCAGAGGTGGCAGACACGTGTGCGCTCCTCCACTCCTTCTCTGTCCTGGCCTGGATGAGTAGCTATTGTGAAGGTCTGGCTATATCAGTTACTAAAGCAAGATCTTCTGTGCTGGCAAGGAGCAATACATCACTGGAGCAATGCTGGAGAATGCTGTCGAACAGCTTCTGGAGTGCCTGCCCTAGAAGCACAGCTCTCCCACTCAGCAGTAAGAGCGCAAAGCAGCCAGTGTGCTGACATCAGGAGAGACCGAACGCACATGAGCAGAGAGAGAGAGAGAGAGAGAGAGAGAGAGTAGAGTGCGTGTGAGTGGTGGAGTAAAGGAGAAGTAAAAGCTGTTTGTGTGGTCATCGAGAAGACGAAAGGAGCTAGTAGAAGGTGCAAAGTACGATCAGGCAGTGTTTTTCCACCTCCCTTTCTCCCTGTCCCTTTCTTTTTTTTTCCTGGGCCACAAAAAAAAAACTCCCATATTACTAAAAAGAAGAGGAGAGGACCCGGTAAAAGAGACGAGTTTTCACAGCACCTAAGAAGAAAGAAGAAACGCTATACAAACAGAAAACCACTTGGACTTTTGGCCTGTTTCGTTGCACTCAGGTGGCCTTCACTGCGCCCCACGTCTGCTTTTTTTTCGCTTTGGGTTGTGCTCACCTGTCCTCTGGCCGAAATGATGATGTATTTTTGGGTGAGTAACATGCCTTTACCCATCATGGTGGCCTACTAGCCATTGTCCCTTCACACTGGATCTTTTCGGTATAGGGCTGAATGAGTTAAAATAAAAAAATCTGAGAATTGAGCAGTAGCATGCCGAAGAAGGCTTCGATCTTAGTTTCTTCTCTTCATTTTTCTCCTTGTTACTTTTTAAGCGTGTACGCGTTTTCTGTTTTCTTTCTCTTCTCTGAGTTGAGTTTCTGAGTTGTGTTTAATATCCCAGCTCTCTGAAGGGCCCTGTTCTGTAGTGCCGGTCTGAAGGGATATAAGAATCCAGCTGTATCTGTACAGGAATGTTTTATTGATGTTCGGTATGAAGAAAGAGGATCATATAACCTGATTCTGCAGAGACCTGGCAATTTCTCAGTTCAGTGAAGGAGTATGTTCAAATATGAAATAGGGTGAGTGGATGTAAATCCAGTGTTGTGCAAATTTGTTTAACATGAATCTGCTGTCACATATAGCTATATCTCTGTCTGACAGAGGATTTTATGGACTTTGAATTATTTTACTGTTGTCAGTTTCCTTCTTCTTTAGCTTTTTTTTTATTAAGCAATATTTATTTAGCAACTTTTCTTTTTTCTAGTTTTAATTAATACATCTTAGAACTTTTTTTTGCATTTTACATGTGTATTGATATCTGAAAATGAAAGTCTAAAGCCTCGGCATTAAAATGTAATGATAGCATTAATGCGGAGGTGAATAGAAGAGTGGATAAAATCCCGCTGTGCTGGAAGCAAGCTTTTAACTAGCGTTAACGTAGTGGATGGAGGATTCCTCTGGTTCTTGCTCCACCCAGCACCCTCCTCTGTCAGCCTGGCCACCATGTGGCTCGGCCCTCCCCTGCCCGTCAGAGGCCAGATGAAAAGTGCGCACCCGCAGATGTGGCAAACAGGATTTAATGATCGTCAGAAAGCAATCTCTCATCTTCGAGCTCGGTGCGGCGCTTTGATAGCGAGGGCTGGTCATTAATCATTCTCCTTCATCGTTCCAGTGTGCCAGAGCCCAGAGTGCATGCTGCCTGCTCAGCCTGGGCTACGGCGCCACGCGGCCTGGCCCTACGCCGGCACGGTGCCACTCACACACCTAATCTAATCAGGGATCACTTTCAGCTAGCCGCCAGGAAGTGCAAGAAAAGAGATAAAATTCACCCATGTCAGACATCCTGAAGCCGCTTTGCTAATGTAAGCAGAGCTCCTCTCTTTGAAGACAATAGCAATGCGTGATGATGGTTTCAAGTGTTATGTGTCTATACAATATAATGTATGTTTTGGGTTTTTTGCACTAAAGCAATATCCAGGGCAGTTTTTTCCCCAGAATTTCTGTGGGGAAAATTTCCAATGTAGAGAGAAATAAGGCTCTGCTGATGTTTTGCTTGCTTTAGACGCAGAACAAAAAAGGCGAACGAGCGAGAGCGGGAGAGAGTGGAACAGAGTGAGAGAGAGAGATAGAGAGAGAGTTAGACGGCTTTTCTCCTTCTACTGAATAATTGAGCTTCTGGGTGAGCGTGTGCTGATGGGAGAACACACCACTTACTTTTATATAAAGACTAAATGCAACTTATTGGCCTGATTTTAAGCTCACATAGTCTAAGACAAGACAAGCCTCATTCAGTCTTTCTGCACTGTTAAATAGATCATTTAATAAGTATACGTAACCCTGTCTTGAGTAAAGTGCATGTCAATTGAAACAAGAACAAAGAACCTTGTTAGACTCTTGAGGTGCCAAAATATAGAAGTTAAAAAAACATATAAAAACATGCTTAACATGACTTTAGGTTAGGGATATGTGCCAGAAATGAATGTTGAATCCTTGTTCTATTGGAGCCATAAATGTCAGTGTTGTTCCTGAATGACCCGAGTTCATGTAGTCATATAAACCTGCATGAGAAGGTCTGGATCTGTTGACACTCCCTCTGAGCTCTCCATATTCATTGAATGCAGCATCTTTCGGAAGCGGCGTCGATCAGCCATGTAATTCGGAGTGGAGAGCGGCTGCCACTGGTGTCATATTGCTAAATGAAGTGCTTGTGCTAATTTGTCACCACATTAATTGATCTGTGTTCTCCAGTCACATACTGTGGGTCCTGTAGCGCTCCACCTGTGTATTCATCTCCAGTGCTGTGCCTCCACGAGCCTGCTTGACAGCTGGAATAAGTTTCTATTTGCCCTGTTGTCTCGATGAGGCCTTCAGCTCTGCTCTTGTGACCTACACCTACACAAGCTTGTTTTCTCACTCTTTTCCCAATTCATGTAGATAAAAATCTATTTTCAGCCCTGACATTTACTAATGCATGCACAGCAAAACTGTGTTTCTGTAAAGTCATTATTAAGCTGCCTTTCTGCTTGTTTGGGTTTCATACCCCCACCTAACAAAAATTCAGAAGGATTTGACTAGCTCAGTTGCTACGCTGCAGCCATGTAGTCCTTCCTGAATTCTCTCCGTTTTTCCTTTTCACCAAATAGAGCAATGAGTAAAAAGTATGGTTTTAGAGTCGGTTCGACTTTTTATGAATCAAGAATATTTTTGAACCTCTCCATTCATCTCAGCTCCTCGTGTTCCTAGTCTACTCAGTACAGCGTGTAATCCTACTTCCTCACACTGTGTCTTACATGCTTGGCATGTCCTAATCTCCTGTGCACCCCTGATAAGACGATTAAACAGCAGACCAGTAGAGGGATTTATCCCCTGACTATAAACAGTCTATGCAGAATGGGTCATGCTGTTCCTCTGGTAATGAGAGAAAGGCAAGAAAGATCTTGAAACCTTCCTTGACTACAGCTGTGAGCTTATCACACTTTGATATCATTAGCTGTGTTTACACAGGGTTTCCCAGGGAAAGGCCATTACAAGGATGCTCCATTATCTCTGTCTCTCTCTCTATCTCTTTCTCTAAATCTCACTCTTGCTACCTTCTCATATTCCCCCTGGAGGTGTGAGTCGACAGCATTATCCAAAGCACCGCTTAAAGCCCTACACCTTCCTAATGGGCTGTGGCACTGGGACTCAAGTGGCAAGACCAGAATTGGAGATCAGTGGCCAAGTCACTGGGCTCTGTGTATGTACGAGCGCAGCTCGGAGGCGGGATAGATCCATGGATCAATAGTGCTGTGGTCAGGCCTAGGAACAGAGAGCAAGGTCACACCGAGGGCTTGTGCATCCTCCCTCAGCGGGAGGCTGACCGTGAAATGAGCACTGGGAGAAGGCATAAAGGCAATGAGCATAATTACTCAAAGAGTTCCAGAATCAGCACACTTCCTAGCGCTAACTGATTATGGCAATTTGGCCGTGCTGTATCACATGTAGGCATCCTTCATTAAAAGCAAATGAAAACAAGAGCAGGAAAGACCATGTGACAGAGGATGTAGGAATAAGGACAAACCAATGGGTAGGACATTGGGCAGAGAAAATGAAGAAAGAGGGGGGAAGAGAGAGTGATTTGAGGAATGGGGGAAGAGTGCCCCTCTGTGTGCAGGATTGGAGGACACTCTGGGGTTGGGGGACATGGAGTTTAGCTGTGGGCTGGGGACATCTGCAGCTCTGCCAGCCACGGGTCATTAAGATACAGAAGGGACACACAAGCCATAAAACTAATGGCAGGACTGTGACATTAACATTATAGGTTATTGACCTATCAAAAGGGATTTATGGTGCAAATCAAGAGACAGTGTCAAAGTGAATGAAAGAAATAAGGCTGATTCCACACCTTCACTCCACTCATTCCACAATCCCAAATTACAATTTACTTCCCTTTGAAATTTCACTCGCAAACTGTCAAGGAGAACTTTCACCACTATTCTTTAATTTTATCTGACTTTCTGCATCTCCTGCCTGTCTCTCTGCATCATGGTGTGTTCAGGTCAGCGATGATGCGATCCAAGGTGTACAATGTATTGTTTGGATTCTGCTATATCTTTTCTTTGCTTTCCTTGGTCACAGCACTCCTACAACTTGACATCCCTGACATATATATTCTATCTTTAACTAACACACACACACACACACACACACACACACACACACACACACACACACACACACACACACACACATATATATATATGTGTGTGTGTGTGTGTGTGTGTATGTATGTGTATATATATATATATATATATATATATATATATATATATATATATATATTCTATCTGTAACATATATTTATACAGACATAACACAGAATATATATACATACACACATGCATATATATGTGTGTGTGTGTATATATTGTCTTATGTCCGTATAAATACATGTGTTACAGATAGAATACATGTACTGTATGTAAAAAAAAATCATGCTAATTTAATAATCTCAGATTATAATACAACGGTCTCTAGTATGATTGCAAATTTGGAGTAGATTCCTGGAAATCGATTCTTCTTTCTCACTTGTGGTCATTTACAGAAGGATTAGTTTCCCTGGAGTCTTCTGGATTTAACAAAGAGGGAGTTGATATTCAGGCTCATATGTGGCAGACTATATTTGTTACAAACTGCAAATTGTAAGAAGATTAGTGTTGATATAGATTATATCACAAAGAACTGACTGCAGATTCATCACAAATCTTTTAAGCAGTGTCATATTCAGGCTTCCAATGCCTTTTTCTCTTATTCAGATCCAGTGTAACATTTCAATTATAGATCAAGGATTTAACCATATTTTATTGTTGGTTTATGGTTTATTTTACATTTTTTTTTGTTTTTGCTTTAATTATCCGAGCTTTTGTTTATCGTCTTCATCTAAGAATCGCTTATATTCTGGTCCAATTAAATAATAGACAATCAATCACAGATGAAAGTCTTATCAGGCAGAATGATCATGGAATTTAAAGGAGGTCAATTTAATCTGTTAGAAATGTATATTTTGCTGTATCATACATTACTTTTATTGCGATGTTTTGGACTTTAATAATAAGCACAACTGGAGCATCCCAGGAGCTTCAGATGCTCAGGACATTGCTGTATGACATGTCTAGTGCTGTCGGTAATCGGAGTGCAAATGGAAAGGCCACGCTATGTCATTTTCAGTGTTGGCCTGTGAACTCAGGCAGCACAACAGGCTCCCAAAGTCCTACAAGGCTAATGTTTTTGTTCGGCTGTATGCTCCACATGCCTAATGGGCTCTGTCTGAGGCCTTGAAGATTTAAGTAACATTCTCTAAAAGCCTTTTTAATGGGCCTCTGTTTTGTTTTGTTTTGGGGAACAGCGTGCGAGCAGAATGTATGAGGTTGAGGCAGGGGAGAGCAGAAGCATGGTGAAGGGAGAAATACTGAAGAGGGGAAGAGGTGTCTCGAACAGAAATACACTGTGTTTGTTTACTGTATTTTTACATGCTTCACGCACATCTGCTCTCCATTATTTCTAATATTGTCAGTCTCTCACTCCCCATCTCTCTCTGTATATTGATTTATTCCGATCCTCAGCAGTATTGTGACAGTTGCCGAGACTGGTCAGTGACAGGAATGTGAGTTGCTACTTGTTTGTGTTGATTTGTTGGGGAGGTAGGCCATGTTGACTAGTGTTGCTGTGTGAACACTGTTAGTTTTGGAGAGCCGAGCCTTTATATATCGCTCACTCTTGCATCACTGAAGCTAGTCCTCCTGGGAGTTATCTGTTTACTCATTTGGCCAGATGAATTCTACACACATACCATTTTCACATTACACTTCATCTGCCGCTTAACTAAATCCCTATGTGTGAAGATATGTATTTTAATGAGATGCAATAGGGGTTCTCCAGTCTGTTTTGATTCTATCCGCCTTAACATCTATCCGCCTCCCCCCTTCTGTGCCACCTTTTACTTTTTCTCACTCGCTTTGGATGCATCTTTGCTCTTGCTATTTCCTTTGCCTAGCCCCAGAACACAGATAACATGTTAACTATAGTGTAAGGTGAAAGGTTAATTATCATCACGCTTCATTGCTCCCATAAAGCCAGCATGAGACATTTTGCCTATACTACATTATGGGAGAGTACGTTATACTCTGTTTAATTGTGGCTGAGATTTCTCCGATTTTTAAATCATTTATACCTGTTACTCTAGCTTTTTAGCAGCAAATTATTTTCTATTTAACACATTGTATTAAACCACTGAAGCAGTGTAGGTGCGGAAGGAAAGAAAATAAATGAGAAGCCGTTCTTATCTGGAATATGAGAGAAGTGTCAGTTTTCAGTGACACAGTCGGAATAGTGGCAGGTGACAGAGATAGACATTTGGATCATGGTTCATATGTGCCGAAGAGGTTAGTGTACAGGCACAGCCTTGCTGATGCCATTTCCATCAGCACCATTGATCCAAACAATACACTTTTTTCTCCGCTTTGTTTCATGTATAGTACTACACACAGACCTATTGTGAGACAAAGGGAGATGAATCTGCAGTTCCATTGTCTTTTCTTATGTCAATAAGCTCAAAAACTTTCTGAGCCCTATTCCTCCCAAAATGTAAACCAAACTCAGGTTTTTTTTCTTTGTGTTTTTTTTAAAAGACTGAACATGTATTGTTTTGTTTTTTTGGGCATTGCATTTTTTTTTGTACCATATTGTCCATTCACTGCCTTTCAGCTAGCTTTATTTGACTGCACGAATTTGTTTCCGTTGTTGTTGCTGTTTTTAAAAAAAAAAAAACACATTTCCTGCCTTTATTTTATTTTATTTATTTCACCACGTAATCCCAAGAGGAAGCTTTTTGATCAATTCTTCCAGTTTTGTACGCATTCAAGTCCAGTGTGACTCAAACATGATTGTGAATTTCATACTGAATTTTAAGCTGACATTGCTTCCTCAGGAGAACGGAAATAAAACTCCTTCTCCTCATTGGCACATCTAATTGAATTTAATACATGTCCCCCATTGTTTTTGGCTGATTGGAAGAAGTGTGTTCCATTAATTCTTTAATGGGATTTAGTCCAAATGATTGCCCTATTAGACAAAACTGGGCACACATTCACTTGACTTCATCTCAACGTATCGTCCTTTCACACCACAGGTAATTATACTGGAATTAATATCATGTGTAGTAATTGGATTTCAAAGCAAAGATTCCTCATAATAGCACTTGTAATGCATATTTTGAATTAAAATGCAGAACACTGCTGGAATATGAGGTTCAGTTAGAGGATCATTATACAGGTGAGTCTCTGTACAAATGTGCCTTTTTGATCCCGGGACCTCAAAAATCCTGCGGCACTGAGTGTCATCATGCAGCAGCCCGGGGGATGAGTAGCCACCGTCCAACAGTCCTGATATAAAAGAAACACATTGTGTCTGCACATTACTCTTCCTTGTAGTCATCAGGCAGTTTGTCGCATTCCCATGGCAAGTTCACTCTGAATAAATGATACGTATACTTTATTCTAACACATTTCAATAATTAAAATTTAGTATGGTTTACAAATCTAAATAAATAAATAAGATAAGATCTCACCCAGGCAGATTTCTTTCCCTGAGCCCAGAGTTCGTAGAACATGGCTCCGTACCCTGAACCAGGATAATGCATTTACTGAAGAGGAATGAAACTGAAAACAAAAATTGAAACAGAAATAACTTCAAGCTAATATGCAAACAGATTTGGCCATTAAAAGTTATCATTCATTTATGATAGTTTTATTTTATTTATTACAATTTATAGTAATCGATTCATTGACTATTTAGAGTATAATTGATTCATATATTTGATATAATCTATATATAATCTAATCGCTTGAATATTTCATTCAATAAAAATAGAAATATTTAAAGCACAATATTAAAGAAAGCAATAAATGGAAAAGAAAAAAGAATTAATTATCTAGACAATAATATGTTGTCTCTCAGGCTACAGAAAAGACACGTTCCTTGAGATGTTCGTAGGTTTGAGATTTGAAGGAGAATAGAAATAAAAACATGTTAATTTAGATCTTTAAATAGAAAAAGACTTTTAACATTTTAAGTCTTTGGATCAAAACGATCCTATTTTTGGGTCTGCCACCTGATGAGTACCAACCTAGTGAAGAAGAACAAAAGATTTTTCAGCAGCTGGTCACATCCTAGCAAGATTAATAGATGAGCTGGATTTGGTGCTGTAGTTCACGTGCTGCATATGAAGTCTCAAGTGACACATCAATCACCAGCAGCAGTGGCCAGGGCTTGCATGTGTTTCCTGTTTCCCCTGTTGTTGTCTTCATCATGAAGAGTATTATTCCAGGTGCCATGTTTGTATAAGCCATATAAATCACTACACTGAGAAGTGCACGCAACAGTGATCATTCCTCCTTGGAGGTTTACTTTCTGACACAAAGTACACGGCTTATTCGATTCAGATAGCCGTAATGGTGTGGAGATGCCTGCGAGAGGACAGGAAATCAGTGGGAGCTTGTCCCCCTGTTAAAGGAGCTAGTCTGAAACATGGCTGACCTTTTCCATGTGTGTAGGAGAGGCAAAGCATCAAGCTGCCGTTCAGGGACCCGCCGCAATGCGAGAGGAGAGAAAGAGAGGCGGACTAAAAACAAATGGAAAGAAGCAGCGATCAATTTGCAGTGCGGCACAACTGTTAGAAATCTGCCCATAGTTATTCCAGCTAGTTAAAGTTTAATGCTTCTGCTTCTCCAGGCTGCACGCCAAACAGGGCTGCTTTCAGTGCTGTGCGCATATCACATACAGTGTGCATGAGCGTGTGTGTGTGTGTGTGTGTGTGTGTGTGTGTGTGTGTGTGTGTGTGTGTGTACAACTAAATGGCAGATTATACTGTTTTGTGATTTGTGTTCCCGAATATGTGTGCTTTATGAGACTTGATTTAAATGTATACACCATTAGAAGTGTCTGTGTGTAACTGTATGTATGTGTATGTGTGTGTGAGTGGCTGGTTGGGATATATGTGTGTGCGTGGGGGGGGGGGTGTCTGTGTGTTTGTGTACATTGTTTTGGCAGCACTCTGAGGACTCCATGAAAATAGCCAGACTATGGGTTTATTTTTGCCAGTGAATTTCCATGCCTCTAATTTCTGTACTCTTCAGCTTTGCCTTATCCTCCTCATTAATATTTAAACCCACACCTTCTGCAAACTCGCAAAAAAAGTGGGAAAGAGGATTGTGTTCTCAGGGATCCCTTAATCCCCTGAATTAGCAGTTTAATAGCAAGAAGCCATTTGTAGATTAGAGAGATCAGACTCACAGGACCTTCTTTTATACTCACTACTTAAATACTTAGAATTCTAATGCCACTACAAGACGCCATTTAAAGTCACCCTTTCAGCGCTCTGTTGTGCTCACCTCACGACAAAGACGTTGAAAGGTCTCTACTGTACAGACGTGTGTGTGTGTGTGTGTGTGTGTGTGTGTGTGTGTGTGTGTGTGTGTGTGTGTGTGTGTGTGTGTGAGTGTATGCATGCACAGGACTGTATGCTAGCCATTTAACACAGTACAAATGTCTGTTTTATGCAAGTGTAGTAAAGTATTTGACTGAACTAACCACGTTTGGGACTTGGGGAAAATAAGGAAGACTTTGAAGCCTGCTCATACATATGTATACTACGTGTTGTCCGTGTTAATATCTTATTTCAGCTTTTCACAGCTGATTTGCCATTTCCTTTTCAAAGCAATATATGATAAACAAGTCCGCTTTTGAGACCCAGTTTGTGAAAGCTAACTCAAACAACGTCAACTCTACCGCATTTTCATAATAATTCACTGAAGTTGACAACTGTATAGTTCAACCGTAGATGAAAGAAAGTGCGCTCCTGGAAAGGCTGCGTGTTTTTTAATAATCGTTTGGGTGGAATTAATTTAGTCTCATGCTTATATGGAGATGGTATCTTCATGGTCGCAGCTCTGCCAACCAGCCCAGTGCAAATGTGCAGGATTAGCGCAAGCCTAAAGACCTGTGAAATTATCTTTGGAGAGGCATATCCTCAAATGATCAAAAACAAAGCAAAGCTTTCCTCTATGGTTTAGGGAGTAATTAAATTTGCTGTGACATGTTCAATGATTAATCTGTCACGTTGCTTCACAAAACGTTCCACCTTGTTTTTCTTTTCTTCTCCCCTTCTTTCTCTGTCTTTGCACAGAAACATTCATTCGTGATATTAAGTGCAGGAAATGACTTGCGCTTGAGAACCCTCTGAAATTGAATGAGTCCAAGGCGATGGATTGCATGCCATTTATTTAGAGAGAGGTTGTATATGTGTGTGTGTATGCGTGTGTGTGTGTGTGTATGAGGGAGTAATGCAGAGTGGCTTTTGCCTTGCGGCCGATAAATTGCTGGTGCACTAAACCTTTAGAGGCTTTGAGGGTGAAACACATATTGCAGGTAGTCTGCAGTGACACAAGCAACTCTACACTATAGGACATACTTAATACGCTCCAATGTGCTCAGGATTTGTGTTATTTTTTATGCTGACATGTCTGTTAATCACGTATCAATGTTCAAGTAACGGGACAAAAATTGAATTTGACTGAGTTTTTCTCCTGAAAACAGAAGTGTTTTATTTTGTACCTGCACTGTGTTGGTCTAATGTAGATTACAGGATTGAGAGGTTTATAGAAAACTCTTCTATTCAACTCAAATGAATTTGATCTCGTAGTTCAGTAGTGAGGACTGAATTCTATTTAGTATTTGGTGGAATAGTTATTTATTAGATTGGTTTTATTGCTAGAATTGTCTTCAGAATTGTAAATTGTAAGTTCTAAACCATAGTATCTCCACAGGCAAAGTCAGAGGTTCGGGGCACTGAAAATTCCAAAGTCGGCATGGGCATGGGGAGAGGATGGTTGTTGTCACGTTGAATGTGCCGCTGGCTGGTGACACAGCTGCACTGGTCCGGATGACTTGAGAAGGCGCTCGGATAGAGCTGGCGGCCAGCTCGCAGGCTGCGTTCCCCCTCCGCATGCCCACCCCAACATGCCAGCTGTTCGCCGTCACTGTGGCAGAGAGCAGTGGCATGCTGCGGATGCAGCCTGTGCCAATGGGCATTAGAGATCCAGAGAGAGAGGCCTCATCCCTCACACCTGTTCAGCTCTGACAATCGCACCACTGCTGCTGCTGGTGACTGTTTATCAAGCCTCTCGGTGGGCCGCCACCATTGTAGTGTTGAGGTGTTGGCATGATTTAACTTTTGGAGTAAGAAAAACTGCAGCATAAAGTATGAATATGTAGCGTAAGTACTTCTTTGAGAGATGCTGAAATACCTTCTCAGCTGAGGATAAATCAACATTGGCAAGGGGAAGAAATTTACACATCAGACTTGATTTATATTACAGAGGTCCTCAGTTGTGCATGACACAATTCCTTTAACGGCCCTTACCACGCATCCTTTTCTCTTCCCCATCACTGTTTCCTAACAGAAATGCAAGATGAATTTGTTCACTCATTCTCTTCTCTTATTTACTGAGCGCTTGTGGAGAAAAATGAAGTTTATGGTAATAGGATGTTAAGCAGGTATAGGAATGTAGTTTCTGACTAGTTGTCTTCTTGATTCTTTTTCTTTTCTTTACTTTTCTTGTCTTTTCTTTCCTTTCTTTTTCTCTCTTTTTGTTTATTGCGCAGTCTTCTTCTTCATTTTGGTAACATCAATTATAAATCATTTTAACTTCTCAGTTCAGTTATTTTCAAGTCCACAGCAAGTCACTTGGGAAATATTATCAATTTTCTTGTACTGTGTGGGCAACCTTGCCAAAAAATTTTGTTACGCAGTGTTGTTGCCAAAACAGTTGGTCTGAACTCAGTAAAAGATGCAGTGATCTGGGGTGTTGTTTTCAGCCCGAGAGTTTCCCCATAATGCCCCACAACGCCTATAAATCTTGTACACTCAAATGCAAATGTTGATGGAGGTGTCCTTAAATTCCATCAGAGATATATTCGCATCCAGGCAGCAGTAAGGAGCAAATGAGAAAAGGCCAGATTGCTTTGGAGAATTGTATTTTCAAGTGATGTGAGAATATACAAAGTCGCTGGACCAAAACCCAAAGCCAGGGAATTCACTTTTGATTCTGAATGGAGCATTGTTGGAGAATAGCGCTGATCACGTTTGCCACCTTTTTTTTTATTTATTTATTTTTATTTTAACCAAGCACACACAGAGGTGTAGAATTCTTTATTTTTGCAGAAAATAGAGGAAAGAGAAGAAAGGAGCACATGATGGAGAGTATGATGGAGTAGCTGACGAAGGCGATGGAGCTGTGTCTCACTGCACTGCTAGGATGATGGATGGACTTTGAGCAGATTTGCTGAACATTAAAAGGCTGTGGAAGCCGCTGGGCTTTTCAGACAGGCAGATGGAGAGGGGCTAAGAGAGAGAGAAAGAATGTGAGAGAGGTTTCTTTCATACCTGTCCCCCACCTTACACTACGAAACACTATTCATTAGTTGCAGGAAGGGGTTTTGCCCCTGTCCCAAGCAACATAATCTACTAAGGTGTAAGGTGATGGGTCAAATAGATCACACTTGCCGCTTGATATGTAGTGCTGTTACAGTATTGTAGATCGGTTAGAGTTGTGTGTTACTTTGTTATCGTGATAAATGCTTGTTGTGCTATCTTTCACTCCTCTCTCCTGAGCTAATGTATTTTGCATGTATGAGAATACATAGTTAACTAAAAGGAATTGATTCATAAGATCCACATTGGAGATTCCTTCTGTACTAATTATCCATGCTTCCCATATCACTAATTAGATGCTTCAGTTTAAAACACAACCCAATAAGCCTCAGTGATAATCACCTCAATATATACTTTATATAACAGCAAGTCAATTTACTCATAATTATATATCATTTTTTTCCCTAATCAAACCATTTTACTTAGATAATCACAAGTTCCCTTTTGGGCCGAGGCAGGCCAGCACAGCATGAAGTCAAATTACTTTTTTGCATTGTGAAATGAAAGATAAGCATAGATTTTCAATCATCATGCCAAAGGTGTATTCATGCAGGGTTTATTTTTATTTGTATTTTTTTTTATTGCTGTTGGATTAAATGAGGATGCAGTAAGCACCTCGGTGCTCGGGTGTTAAAACCTGAATCTGCCATTAACAAACAGGCAAATGCTTACATGTGATTTTTAATTAAATGTCATATATGTATATTATCGATGTGTTAATGAATTTCGATTTGACAAGCAAGCAATCATTGATGTGTGCCAGATGCTAAAGATTGACCTTAAACCCTAAGAGCAACCTCTATTCACTCTCTGTGCTCCATCATGTAAAATACGTGCGTTCTCTTCTGTTTTTTTGTTTTTTTACATGGGATGTGAGATATATTAACTCCCATTCATCAGAGGTCTAGTGCATCAGCATCTTCACTGATGAAGCACAAAGATGGTTTCATACAAATACACATTATGCAAGTTGTTAAACTAAAACAAATAAAGATGAATGTGATATGAAATGAATGTGATTATCCTCACTAGAGCAATTTACAAATATCAGCTTTCTATATATTCAGTATATTAGTACTATTATATTTATACTATTATATACTATTATATAAAAATATAATACATATTTTTTGATCTTCTTATTAAGAATATTTTCATATTTGTCGAAACTTTATTTTATAAAATTGTATGTCATTTGCCGTGTCTTTTTTGACTGCGAATGACAGAATTTCATCTGCAAAATGTGATCGATGTGCATTTGAAATCAGTAGCAAGTTCTTGTTTTAAATGCAGTGGCTTGGTCACAAAAAAAAAAATCAGCTCATTTCAATAATCAGAACGTCCTGACAGACACCAAGGACCATTTTCTTGTGGCTTTTCACTTAAGAGAAAGATAATGCATGTTGCTAGTAAACACTAGGATTATTACACACAACGAATGGGTAAAATCATTTGAACCCATTATTGTCTTTCATGTTTGATTTTTTTCATAACAGATGGTGACCTGTTGTGACTGCATATGTGATTCCGCATATGCGAAACCTCAGTGCTTCATAACCCACCATTGTGGACTCCGCTAAATGCTTAATGATGCTCCTAAGGGAATTTATTGTGAGCAGGATAAATAGAATCAACAAATTTTCCAGTATCATCCAGTAAGGCAGATTACATGCCTGCAAAGAGCTTGGCCAAAAGCTAAGGGAAGACATCAATACCCAAAGTTTACAGTCAGGTGTGAAATGACACAAGGCGAGTTGATGAAGCTAGGATCAATGGTGAAACCAAGTATAGATTTCAGGAATCCAGAAGAAATATGTGTTAGGTCAAAGGGCCAGGCTTGCTGTCTCTTATGCCTGTGTATTGTAGGGATTGCCAGAGGAGCTGTAGTCCACTGAAACGGTGCTTGGCTCAAGAGAGGCTGCAAGGTTAACATTAAGGTGTCTTATTATAAGCACAAGCAGCCTTTGCATTCAAACAGCAGTATTTGGCAAGAACAGAAACTGAGATTCATTTGTTTCTTGGACAGTAGAAGTGATAGTCTAAACATTTGGCCTGTATGTTTGAGTTGGCAGTGGACTCCTCCTTGTACAGTATGTAGTGCAATTTCTGTGAGTGGGAAAATTGTGATTGGTGTGTTAGTAAAATATTTTTTAATTAAGTAATTATACAAATGAATTTAGCCGCTGATAAATTAACATCAAGGTTGACCGGAAAGAATCCTCAGTGAAAAACGTTGCCTGATGCAAGAAACAGAAGTGGATTATGTTCCAATCCTGTGTTTCTTTTTTCCTCAGTATATCACACCGATATGCCAGTGATGACAATTTTGAATTAATTAGAATGAATAACATGTCACACTATTTATAGTTACAATTAATATCATGGAATGTTAGTAAGAAAAAAGACTTATGTTACTAAGAAAATGGAACATGCACGATCCTGAAGACTTTCCGGTGGCAAAAAAATGGGGGACGATCTGGGTGGGGTGCCAATCCATCACAGGGCACAATCACTTAACCTCTCTTTGTTAATATACTTAGATTGTGTAGAGCATCTATTATATGAGTCATTGTGAATTTTAGTTACTATAGAAACAATGAGATACCAGAACAAGCACATTTCTATAAACCTATGCTGTTAGAGTTGTTCTGTTATCAAAAATTAATCAACGCCTTCAGAGAATTCAGCAACAAAATATAAGGTCAGCAAAAAAACTACAGGTCAGCGTGTATTATATGAACTGATTACCCTTTTAACACTTATTGGAACGTAGTAGAATAATAACCTCTATTCTCAGAGTCGCATGATTCAATCCACTGTGAGGTCAGTCCAAACTCCCCAAAAACTAAACTGTACACTAAGTTCCCTACTAAAGGAGAAAGGTGTAACTTTCCTTCTCGCTGTTATTCCACCTTGCAGAGGACAAACACCTTAGGGGATGAAGGTAAAAGAATTCCTAATGTGAAGCCCCCTGTCAGGCAATGGGCTCTTTGATTCCCATTTCAAACACTGACTCGTCCAGCTAGGTTTGGTGCATTTGAAAGTGACTTTCTTATGGACAACAGCTGGTTTTTTTTCCTTTTTTTTTTTTTGTATACACTTGTTGTAGGTGTCCATAGCTTTCTGTGTCTTAGCCTGTGCTTTCAAAGCTATGAACACTCTTGTGTCTATTGTTGATTTCACCTTTTACCCAAACCCAGTATAGTGCAGCCCTTTTTTTTTGCACTGTGGCAATAAACAAAACATTATCTGCCACAGAGAGGGGAGAAAAAAAAAGTTTAACCAGCTTTGAAGTTATACTGCTTGTGCTTTGAACCTCTCAATGTCACAGGGTTTTTAGGTTCTCATAAAGACTGCAGTGGGACTCACCTTCAACTATGGTGAAACTGCTCCACCCAGATCGATAACACTACGCTATTATTATACCCAATACAGCCCTTATATTAATCTAACATATGAAAAGTGTTTTGATGTTTGATGTTTAAAAGTATGTTTAAGCCCCTTGCTGCTAAAAAGGTAGAAATATTCATCGTCATATATTATTGCCAGAATAAACACAAATCGAGTACAATTGAAAACCAGTGGAATTTTATTTTAAAAAAGCAGACATTGATGCTGCCCTTCATGGTTTGATTGGAGCAGCGGGAGTGTGTTTGTGATTTACTGAGGTCTGCTGCAAAGATGAATACGCCCCACTACCTGAATGCCTCTGAAGTTCTAGTGTGAGTTTGGATTGATAGTGTCAGAAATCTGTAGTCATTATGTGTTGTGGTGGTGGTGTCTACAGGGATGCAGTTTTGTATTGTATATTTGCCCGTATGGATTTGGTACTGTAAATACAATTTCAATTTGTACCCTGGGAAATATCAGTATGTGGAAGCTAGGCCATAACACAGACTGTGGTTTATTTCAGTTTTACTTAGTGCCTCTGATCAATCATATTTACATTTGTTTTCACAATTTGCCTGCATGTAGAATTTATATATCCTCTGGCTGGCCTGATTCTGCATTGCAATTGCTTCCTTTCATGTCGGATGATGTTCTTCCTCTTCATTTTAATGTGTTTAAAAGAAATCATTCCAGTCTGTTCACATTTGGATTTTCTTTTTCAGTAAGGTTCTGTTAGGTTGAGAAATGAAAATTAAAGTTCTTTTTTTTTTTGTGACAATCCCATAATCAGATATATTATATATGACTGTAATATATAGGAGGTTTCAGACATATATACATCCAGTACCCACACTGTGACTAGCAGCTGCTTGCAGCCAATAAGGAGAGTTAAAAAAAAAAATAGAGAGAGATCTGAAATAATTCTGACAGGGAAGAGAACAAAATACACAGATTAATTTTGAATTGCAAGTGGTTAGAAGTGATCATATTGTTTTTGAGATACAATGTTTCTGACACTGCGTGAAAGCTAGCAAGAGTTAGCGGGCTTGCATGTGTCTAACAGCGTTGGGGAAATGATCGTTCACCTGCCACACGTTTACTGACATACACACTGATATGCGCAATATATTTTTTCCTAATAGCATTTATAATAGTTTAATAACACTTTTTTTAAATTAAAGTCATTTATGAATTATGAACTTGACTTTAAATTGCACAGTACTATGTTAAATAGGTACACCACTGTTTTTATATAATATTTAGTGATACTGTATAGTGTGCAGTTTGTTGTTAGAGGTGAGAATTCCTTCTGAATCTGTATTTCTAGGGTGAAATTTTGGAACAAAAAAAAAACTTCACAGTGGATGTTTATATAAAATACTCAAATATGTGGAGCAACGCCAGGGGCTAAAAAAGAGGCTACAGACCATATTGTTATTCCTCTAATCATGACATGAATAAATCATTTTTTGAAGTGTATAAAACAAGTGTTGCTCTGTCACTCTGCTTTCTGACACGAAAATAAAACAAAATAAGTGTGTCATCTTCAGTTATTTGGAAGATCTGCAGTGGATTCATTCAATTCAGATTATTTTGTTTTATTTTCTTTAGAACCTTTAACAAAGGATATTGTCACAAAGCAGCTTTACATATATATATCAACTTAGGATATAAATTTTACATTTATAAATGTATCCCTAATGAGTAAGCCAGAGGCATTACATAGCTTTTTCTTTTTAGCCTAGCTAGATGTTTAGTTCCATAACACTAACTGCTGAAATATTGTCAAATCTACTTGTACCAGAAGTTGAAGAAAATAAATGAATATAATACCAAACTAAGTGCTTGGGTAGAAAATTGCAAAAAAGGTACACTTCAATATTTGACTTTCTTCCATGTGCCATTAAAAATAAAATGTCATTCTGCTACATGGAGTAAAGCCTTTATTCACTTTATTCCACCTATTTCTCCAAAATTATGATGTGTTGGATGATATAGATTTGAAGCTTGTTCCGTTTGTTTGTTTGTTTGTTTGTTTGTTTGCCTGTCTTTATCGCAGATAAATCAATAGATGAATAAAATAAAGTCCAATCAAGAATAAAATGTGTAGCAATACAGAAGGCAGGCTGAACTCATTTTTTCCCAAATTGCGAGATGCCCAAAGAGAGCCTTGTAACACTAATATCATGCTGTGTTCACTGAATGTCTGTCCCATAAAGGGTGCTGATGCATGGGATGTGGCTGGGCATCAGACATTAAATGGAGGTTTGTTGTTCCATGTTGGGTCACAGCTGCTCTGTCTGATTCCAATGGGAAATACCTCTAACACCCCCCATCCTCCCCCACCACGTGCCAAAGAGCCAACAGTGTTGCCTATCTTGCCCTAGCTTTTATAATTCCACACTGAAACTGCACTGATGCTACATTATAATTGTCACACACACACTGGCCAGTGAGAATATTTCATCAGTTTCAGCAGTAAGTGTTAAAGTCTCCCATGGAATGTCTGAAAATTATGGATGTAAAAGTTTATTTTTAAATATCCAGAAAACAGAAACCTGTGTGTGTGTGTGTGTGTGTGTGTGTGTGTGTGTGTGTGTGTGTGTGTGTGTGTGTGAGAGAGAGAGAGAGAGAGAGAGAGAGAGAGAGAGAGAGAGAGAGAGAGAGAGAGAGAGAGAGACTCACAGCAGCACAAACAATGAAAGGGTCGGCAATTAATGTCAGGGATCAGCTGGTCTAATGTCATTATACATTCCCTTCATTTTCTACAGCGGGGCCGTTTGATCTTTGAATACCCACCAGACCCTCCTCCCTCCTTCCCTCTCCCTCTTTCTCTTCCTCTCTCCCGTTCACTGTTCCTCTCTGCTTTCCTCCCCCCTCCTCCCTTTCTCCTCTTGCCATCAGAACCTCCCCCTTTCTGTCTCTGTGGGCTCACATTGGCTTGTGTGTGTGTGTGTGTGTGTGCGTGTGTGTGTGTGAGAGAGAGAGAGAGCGAGTGTGTGTGCGCGTGTCTGTGTGTGTGCGCGTGTGTGTGTGAGTGTGTGAAAGTGCACGGCAGAGGCTTGATGACAGAGGGCCCTGGACCATTCCAACGCTCAGCACACCTCCCGAGCACACACAGAGCCGCTGAGTACGACACCAACAACACAGAGAGAGCAAAGGCAAAGAGGAGGAGAGGAAAGCCCATCAGAAAGAGGAAGCTGAGAAAGAGAGACAGTGAGTGAGAGAGAGAGAGAGAGAGAGAGAGAGAGAGAGAGAGAGAGAGAAAGACAGAGAGAGAGAGGGAGGGAAAGAGAGTGTAGGAGAAAGAGAGAGAGAATAAGAGAGAGAGAGCAGGATCTCCCAGCTTGATGCGCAAAACGTCCCGTTACCACATGCTGTGCTCCATGGCGAACACGGGCTGCGTGCTGCTCTCCGGCTCTGGGCTGTTACCTCACTCGCTCCAGTGTCCACCTGCTTTCCTCTATCTGACCGAGGTAAGGCAATCCTCAACTCTCTCTCGCTTTCACTCTATCTCTCTCTCTCTCTCTCTTTCAGTCTCGTTCTCTTTTCCACCTCGCGGGTAGCACGTGCTGGTGTTGTGTCAATCCTCCTCCCACCCCACTACTCCCACCCCCCACTCGAGCCTTCAGTGGGGGTCATCCCCACTTTAATTTTGCACTATTACTTTGGGAAACCTGTGATTGTTTTCCCAGCAATAAATGACATGCACCGTTTATTTTCTTTTTTTAGATTGCAAGAAGATGTTTTATTGTAGAAACTACTTTTCTACAGTATTTTTACACAAAAATATTTTTTTCATTAGTTTGGAGAGAAGTTTATTTTGGGACAATCAAACTTTATTCATTCTGCATCCTTTTTGTAGAACTAACTGTCACTGCTACAGACTGCATCTGAAAATACATTGAAACCTTTTTTTTTTGTTATTTTTGCAAAAAGAAAATGATAAAATTACATGACACACTTGAGCCTGATAGAATTTACCGCACAGACGTGTTTACACACACGTTATTTGGACGCACGGTGAAGTTGACGTGGTGTGAGCGCTTCTTGGCAGGATGTTCTTTCTTTTCTGCTCAGGCTACAACGGAGAGTAGCCAAACTCTAACTAAATGAAGGCTGGCTGACTTTTCTGAAGGTGCCTGGAAATAGTGCGTGAATGCTGGCATGCTGTTGTGTGTGTGTGCGTGGGTGTGTGTGCATATATGTGTGAGTGCGTGTGTGTTTAACTACAGGCAACATGTGCACTGGCAGCCTGTGTCTTTCCTCTAGATAGTGTGTTATTGCAACGATATAAAAATGATAAGACTGTTGAGAGATAACCTGCCGCGCTGTGCTTCCAAATCGCCCCACACTCATCACCTTAACAGCCCCTTGTCCCAGTGCGAGCACACACACGCATACACACACCACCAGCTGTCCGGCCTCTGCCATCCTACTTACTTTTCCTCTGTGTCTATGTACAAATGAATGGGTGGTTGTTTGAGATACACAGGTATACTGTTGGAAAATCTGAATGTATATTCCGTTTGTGTGTGTGTGTGTGTGTGTGTGTGTGTGTGTGTGTGTGTGTGTGTGTGTGTGTGTGTGTGTGTGTGTGTGTGTGTGTGTGTGTGTGTGTGTGTGTGTGTGTGTTGTGTGCAGTTATTTTGTAAGCCCTCCTACAGTTTTCTGAATGTTTCTTTTACTCTAACAGCAGAAACAGAAATGTGTAAGGTTTTATTTTATTCTGCTGTGTTCAATTAATTGAATTTTACAAAATGATGATCCATTGAGTTAAATGAGTGGGACACCTTTAGGAATATGGCACTCTGAAATTCCGATTTATTTCCAGTTATTTGCAAAGTCTTCAGTACTTCCTAATTTTTTGATCCTCGTTTATTATGCTAAACATTATATACATTTTACACATGTAAGATATTTATATATTTGTCTTTCTTTGTTTTCTTTTTTTTTCTTTTTTTTTTTCGTATTTTCCTCCAGCAAGTGTAAGTCTCAGCTGCATTTATTTCGATGTGCTTCTTCTGATGGAGCGACACAAACTGCAGTCCTTTTTTCAAAACACATTTTTGAGAGCTATGCTGCTTAAAAATTTATAGCGGACAAGATTTAATACATAAATGAAAATGAATAATTCATCTATTAAATATAACAAATTCATGCAGTTTTGCCTTTAAAGTGATGCTTGTAGTTGTTAAGACTTACACTTTTTAGTTTCTAGTGAGCCAATTCTTTTAAAATTGTGGCTCATTTCATAAGTCACATTTCATTCCTGTTCTGAAGGGTTTTGCAATATTGTAAAGAGTTGTAGATTTAGTTTTTATGGTTTTTTTTAAGCATTTGGGGATTTTTAGCGCCAGTGTTATGGCTTGTGTCATCGCCTGGGTCTTTGTACCTGACTGTATTGTAACAGCGCTAGGGCTGTACTGTGATGTGGCACCTCAAAGAAATATGTATATAGGTTTCTTTTTGTTTGTTGTATTTTTTTTCTCTACCTGCTGTTGTATTTCACATCTGGTGTTTTCTTACCACTGTGACTAGATATTTCCTGCATGTGTGTGTGTGTGTGTGTGTGTGTGTGTGTGTGTGTGTGTGTGTGTGTGTGTGTGCGTGTGTGATGCTGCAGGCTCTAAGCAAGAGTACTGGTATATTGTGTGTATCTGCGCATATGTGTGTGTAATTGCTGCTCAATGCTCTGCAGCTACATTCCTGCTTGTCTTTCCTGGATAAGGGATTATCGGGAGTGCCAGACTGAGCCTTTGTTTCAGTTAAAGGGAAAAGTTTCAGCTCATTCCAGCACACAGCTCTTTTTTTTATGCTTTCCTTTTTTGCTGTTTCTTCACTTGTTACTTTGTTAGTGTGGGTGTGTATCCACGAATGCATGTGTAGATACGGAGAAGAGTTTCTGATCATGTCTTTGAATTTAAAATATAGCAGAAAAGAGTGAGGCGAGGGTGAGAAGAAAAGACTGGAACAAGACATGGTGTAGTGTTGTGAAGAGAGCCTTGTATTATTTCACCTTTATTGAGTGGTTTAAAAAATAATGAGTGTGCAATTGATATATAGCATCTCAAAAGTGCTCCAGGATTAAATCTCCCATGGGGGGAGAATATATTTCTATTTATTTATTTATTTATTTATTTATTTATTTATTTATTTATTTATTTATTTGTAAAACTGATCTCATCTGCATTTATCTTAGATTTAGTTGTATAGGATTTTCCCTCATCGAACTTTTATTGCAGTAGCGGCTGCTTTTCAGAGCTTAAGTCAATACAGAGCAGTAAATTTGCTTGTGCAAGCATCTCTCGCTCCCTGGAGGACAGAAATCTTTACTCGTGCCCAGGATAGTTAAACAATTCCCACTATTGTAAATATATTGGAATTTCTTCCAGTGGTTCAAGGCTTATATGTAGCAGAGACATGCTGCATAATTACACACACACACACACACACACACACACACACACACACACACACACACACATACACACACACATATGAATTAAGTATACCAAAGAGGGAAGTAAAAAAAAGCTCATGTCCACTAGCATAATATCAAGCTATACAAGGCTTAATTAAAACAAGTGTAAGGAAGAGATTTCAAGCGAAAAATAGTGAGTGAGACCGGAAAGT